>NW_017296167.1:9722-18661 GCF_001594075.2 Trachymyrmex cornetzi | reverse complement strand
GACTGTCGGTTTTCCGTGAATTCGCCAACGTCGGCCCAACGTTCAACATCGGGTGAGAGTCGGCAAACCTTACCTGGGTGGATTTATAAAAGGTAGAAAAGAAAAAGAAAGATAATATTGTCTACAAAACAATTGTATGAGAGAATAACTTGAATTTTATATTTTGAAGCAATTTGAATCGCTATTTAGTATTACTTTCTATTATCCTTGTAATATTATTTACCTTGCGTATTTAAGGATAAAGTTTCTGAATCAGAAGTATCATTTATTATTTGAGATTCATGTTGTATCATTTGCGAGATTCCTGTTTCGAAATTAGAAGTAATATTTATTGATTGAGGTTCATGTTGCGTCGTTTGAGAGATTCCGGTTTCCAAGTTAAAAATGACAGCTATTGATTGAGGTTCATGTTGCGTTGTTTGTGTATTTCCTATTATTTCAGATGTAAGTGTTCCCTGTGTATTGAAAGAATTTTCTCCATCTTGTGTCATTTCTATTATTGCAGGCGTTACTATTATTCTCTGTACATCGGAATCATTTTCTCCATCTTGTGTCATTTCTATTACTGCAGGCGTTACTGTTATTCTCTGTACATCGAAATCATTTTCTATATCTTCTGGAAATGAAAGATTATTTTTACATATTTTTATTTAATTAATACTGACAAAATTTTAAAGACGTGCGCATTACGTGCAAACATTACAAAATTTTTGTTACCTGTATCTCTTCTAGATATATGTCTTTCTTCTATTCGACTAGATAAATTTGTATTAACGTGTCGAGATCTTCTGCGTCTAATGTTAGTTTGCTTTTCTGAAATAAAAGATGTAAATTAACTTATAAAATAAATAAAATTAAATAATTTAAAGCTAAACTTTTTAAAATTAATAGCTGTTTTAAATCTCGAAATTTGTATTATAAAAATATTAATCATTTACTATAATATATTAATATAGAATTTTTTAAATATTATGGTATAACAAATTTTAATAGAATTAACAAGTTAAGTCTTCGAGTTTAATTAAAGAGACTAATACCGTTTTCGCTTGGCTGCATTAGTGCACATTGGGTGCATATTAAAGTCATTGTACACTTATTGAATCTGAGTGTAAAAGTAAAATGCAAATATTTCGCGTATTATAAAGTACATATTTTATTTAACAACAATAAAATGTATTGAGAATTTTACGGTTTAACATGTCTTTAATAAACATACATCTTTATGTATATCAATTTGTGCACTACAGCTTGGAAATTGTAAAGAATTAATACATTTAATAAGTAATTTCATAAACACAAAGAGAATAAAACAGTAACATATTCACCTATTTGGTATGTCTCGTGTAATATTTCTGTGAACAACTCTATATCTGCAGGTTGTAAAACATCACTTGATTGAGCATCTGAGAAAAGAAATACATTTTTTAAATAAACCTATTATTACAATTTTTTATGCATTTGATTCTAGTATATATGCTTCAACGAAAAATATGGAATCGTATAAACATTTAATCGTATAATTTATATGTAGCAATTTAATAAATTTACCTTCAAATGATATTGTTTGTTCCATTCCTTCGATATTAATAGTTTTAGTAAACATCAATAAAAATTCTTCTACTGACAACCTTAAAACAATTAAAGTATCACAATATAATGTTTGTATTCGTACCATATATATTATACTCGTATTAAAGGGTTATAGGCAGTTAGAAATTTTGAAAAACATGTTCTTACAGCATTTATATATTTCTATCGTATAAATCATATAAAGTTGGGTAAAATAGAAACAGAAATGATCGTAAATGTTCCAGCATTCAAAGAAGAATTACAATTTAAAATATATAAACTACATTGATAATAGTAATTCTAAAATATACACAGGTAAGTGTATAAGCAACGGTCGAAATGTTCATCAATATATAGGCAAAAGTCACTGAGCGCATACAAATATTTGACGCACAAGAGAGCACCCGGAAGGGAAGAATATATCATTGGCAAGTTAATATTTTAAGTTGACGCTTTAAGTTGATGTTTTAGAGGCTAACTTCGGCAAAAGATTTTGTATAGGATCTATATAGAAAGGGGAAAGATAACTGTAAGCTGAAAATGAATTTTGTAATTTAATATAAACTGTACTTGAAACTTTCAATGCATTTTTATCAAAACTACGATTTGAAAATAGTGATCAAAATATTTCAGAAACTACATCGACTGCACCGATCAATTTGAAATTTATTTTTAGATTAAATTTAGTCTTTAATTGAAAGATTTTTTAAATTTGTACTTTTTTATGGACAAAAAATTTCTGATTTTTGTATAAAATATCAAAATTTGAATTTTGTCATCATTCAATTTTTCGGAAAATCATTAAAGGCTAAATTAATTCATATATAAACTAATCTGTTCGAATTTTTTATTTCCAGATTATCTGAAATTAAATTTAATTAAAATTAAAAAGGACACAAATAAAAAATATTACCTTTTATTAATCAGATCTCTTTATGCATTAATAATTTTAATATCGCGTTCTCTATTTGTCCGTGTATGGTTTCGTCGAGGTCTAACATTATTTCTTAAACGACGAAAATCCAGTTCTTGATCAGTAATCAAATCTGCTAATTTTTCTAGAAAAAGGAAAATTAAAATTAAAATAGATATATAAAGTAACTTGAAGAAGTGTTAATAAACCATAAAAAGTAATTAAGAGATCATTTTTGTAATAATAATGAACATTTACCATAGAGAGAGAGAGAGAGAGAGAGAGAAAGTTAGTAAATATTTATAATATATAATCAACAAAAATATGTTAATTTAAATATTAACTAAAAATAAACATTACCTAGAAACGTCCAAATATTAATATTTTTCGTGCCGAGCTTTTGTGCCGCAATATTATGAAAACTTTCTACTATGTTGTTAGTACGTATAGGACAATCATAGGTACTAATTCTTGATGCCATATTTGACCAGGTACGCCTCAGATAGGATGTAAATTGTAAAATATCTGGATATTCGCAAAAAAGGATATCAGCTTCGATTTGTATAATAGACATAGCTTCTTGAAACATATCTGGCTCGTAACAAAGGCAATGTCATTGTCATGGAAAGTATAGTTTTTGGAGCATTTGAAAGGCGTAGTTTTCGCCATTATATTACTTTGGTCAGAAGCAACTAATACACTTACAGAATTTAAACCTTCAAAAATACATAAGATTGCCTTGGATAATAGTGATAAAAATAAAGGTCTAGATAATAGTTCGTTAAATTCCAACACGTATAATAACACGTACAATTAACAATAACATTAAGTATGACAAGCACATAATTAACATTAGTCCAACTGAATTTAACCAAACATATTCATTATGTAATATTAACGAAAATTGGTTGATTAACTTGAGCAATATAATTAACGTATTTATGTTTTTAACATATTTAACATTGCTATCTTTGTAAGGTACAATAATTATTTCATATACCTGATTGAAATGGAACCAACATCCAGTTAACTTTACTCTGGGAAATTTTGTACTAAGCGATTTTACTGCAGCCATTTCAAAATTGCTCATTATAAACTTAACGTTTTCTTTAAGTTGTGGTACCATCTGTATAATTTTGTCCCATAAAGCATCATACATAGTAGTTGTACGTACATCACATAATATAAATAATGTTCCAATGCCCTGGAAAAATTATTTTTATTTGTATGTTTTAAAAATTTTAATAAATTAAATTTTAATTAAACAAATATCTTACTGTATTCATATATCGTATATGTACAGAATAGAGTTGTGCCATATGAGGCATACGTGGGAGAACCTTAAAAAAGTACAACATACAATAATTATTTTCATAATCCAATTTAAAATTATGTGCTAAAATATTTTGCCATTATTATGATTTGTTTGCTATACTGTAAATATTGTTATAATTTTTTGTTAAAGTATTATATAGGGAAAAGTTGCATTGTTACGGTGTGCCCAAAATCCATAAAATTGGCAATCCTTTACGTATCATTGTACGTTGCATTGTGACTGTCCTCTTTATAAATTATCCTCTTATATTAAAGAAATCAACAAAAGTATATTTATTATAATATATAAAACCAAACGTTTCGGTCTGTCATCAGACCATTTTCAATAGTATTACATAGAATTGTTAAAAATTTCTCAATAATTTTGAATATTTACAGATCGAAATCATTCTCGTTGTCATTATATATATCGCTATCTAATAATTAAATTATAATTTTCGAAATATCATATATAACATTCGTCAACAGCATAAAACCATGGAATATGAGTGCAATTTCCTTGATATTCAATTCAACATTTTTTAAATTTGATAACCTTTTTTATAAACTAAGTTTTTGGATTGCCAATGGGCTCACCGCTCTCTCCAATCTTGGTTGATCTCGTAATACAAGATCTCGAGACAGACATTTTAAGTCGTTTAAATATTCCTGTACCCATTTATTGCAGATATGTAGATGACATTTTGCTTGCCTTGCCTTTCGATAAAATTGAAACAGTTTTGGAACTCTTTAATAGTTATCACAATCGCATTAATTTTACTCTTGATAAAGGTTCGAATGATTCTGTAAGTTTTTTAGATCTCAAGGTCATGATTAAAGATGGTTGCATCAGATTTAATAACTACAAAAAAATGACTAATTCCGGTCGTTATCTAAATTTTGTATCATCTCATCCAGACCAACAAAAAAGAGGTATTATAATAAGTTTGTTGGACCGAATAATTTTTTTGGCTCATCCTGATTACCAAGAACAAAATATTATAGAACTTGTTGATGTTCTACTTGTTATCCGTTGAATGTGATTTTTTCTACGATAAATAATAGAATTAAAATTTTAGCAAAAAGGAAGAATTTATATATTAATAATAAAATATTGGATGATGCTAATATGAATAATAAAAGTAATTATTTCATTGTACCATATATACGCAACATTTCAGAAAAGTTTTTTCATATTGCTCACAAAATGAATAAAAAAGTTGCGTTTAAAGCACATAATAATTTAAATTCTATTATCAAATTAGGTAAAGACAAATTAAAGACGAATGAACAGAAAGGGGTTGTTTATAAGATAAACTGTAGAGAATGTGACGTGTCGTATGTTGGTCAAACTAAAAGGAAGATCGGCACACGTATGGTTGAACATCAACAAGATATAAAAAATAAAAAATATGGCAGTTCCGTCTTAGCAGAACATCATATTAATAATGGTCACAATTTTAATTGGGATGATATACAAATTATGGATAAAGAACAATATCTTTTCAAAAGACTAATATCAGAGATGATCTTTATCAAAAAACAAGAAAACGGTTTAAACAAGCAGATTGACACTCAAAAATTTCCAGAAGCATAAGTTTCTTTGCTCGGCATTGTATGATATTGATTTGTTTTGAATTCATATAATGTTCGCTTTAGCCTTCGATATAAATACGTTGTGTCAGAATATACGAGACAGTTTCTCGCAGCTCGTCCTAGCTTTCCTCACATTAACTGTTATTAGCGTTAAAACGAACAAAGGAAAGAAAAATATGTCTTTGATAAAGTGTGCTGTGTGCATTACTTCGTGTGATACATTTTAATAATTCTACGCAGGTATTACTAAGTTTTTTGGAATTAATTAATTGAGTGATTCATATTAATAACTATAAATTATTATTTATCAGTATCAGGTAATGGTGCGTCGATTTATTGGGATGATAAAAGATTATCACTAATGATAATATAATTATTAACTTCACTTATAATGTAAGTAGCTATATAATATTATGTTAAAATAGACTATAAAAGTAAATGTAATTTTGAACTTATAATTCGTTAATAGTTAGAGCAGACTTGTTTTCATGGAGTGCAGAGGATGAAAATTATTTTAACAGATAGGACATACTATGCTTTCCATGGTTTTATGCAGTTGACGAATGTTATATATGATATTTCGAAAATTATAATTTAATTATTGGACAGCGATATATATAATGACAACGAGAATGATTTCGATCTGTAAATATTCAAAATTATTGAGAAATTTTTAACAATTCTATGTAATACTATTGAAAATGGTCTGATGACAGACCGAAACGTTTGGTTTTATATATTATAATAAATATGGATTAATGTATGATCCTGTACAAAACTCAGCCTGTGTACGTGGATGAAGCCGTTTAATTATTATATTGTTTGTATTAATCCACGGTTAATAAGTAAAAGTTGCATACTTACAGAAAATGTTCCATCGACATAGATTTCAGTAGCGGACGATAAAGCTTCTAGTAAAGAATTGCTGGATAAAATTATTGCAGTTTTTTCATTATCTGTAATTAAGCTTCCCTTATATACATTTTTTATTATGTCACAGTGTTCCAAAATGTTACGTAATGATGTCAATGTATCAGGTATGGGTGGTCGGCTTTTTATACGTTCACGATGCATGCTACATTTTATAGACGGAAAACTCAAATACTGCGCTACATTCGGATTGCTAGAAAAAAAATTACATGTCATAAATATAAAAAATTGGGAACCGAATTTTGTTAAAAAATATACAAACATACAATAAAAACGATGAACTAGGAACATAGAGGGGAATAATTCATTCACGGAAGCGGTTCACTTAATAGCGAGTTCGGCACACATGCACTGACTCGGTTTTGGTGCTGCTCTGACTAGGGATGTTTATCGTTATTCGATAATATCGAATATTCGATATTTTTTGCTGCTCAATATAAAAATAAAAAATAAAAATAAAAAATCAAATAAAAAATTATGAATAAGATATTGACTAGACATTTTTTTATTATTCATATTCACTCTCCATTTTTATGAATACTTGTAGGAGTTTTGAGTGCATTCAGTAGTCGGTAGGTCGGTATTACGCTGAGCCTGACTGAGCGCTCAGTAAGTTCTTGCATTTGTTTGGTTGGTCTGTACTTTTAGATCCAACGAAATATGTCAATTAGATACAAGAGCGCTCAGTAAGGTGTATCGAGTTTATAAAAAAAATGATCGTTAAATACATTTTCTACCAATTATATTTCCTAACTTTTGTTTTTATTTTACATTTTTGAGTTAATATTTAAGGGCTAGTAATTAGTTATTGAGACGTAAAAAAAGAAGTTATTTATATTTATTGTTTATAATATTAATTGGGACTATAAATAAACGGAGCCTTCTCTACATCAAATGATTAAATATCACAGATCTTCGTTCGTAAGTTTTAAAAAAATTGAGATTTTTTTAATCTATTCGCTGTGCAATATATTCAATATAATCTCTATTCATTCGGAATGAATATAGTTTTATATCTGAATATATTAATAGTCGATATTTTTGCTCGATATTGACATCCCTAGCTCTGACACAGTGCGAGTACATAACCATTTTGGTGCTATATTAAACTGCATTGTCAGAAACGTCAATACACTATTCTTTGAACTCGTTCAGTTCATTCGGATAATCCGAATATAAATTCAGCACTACACTGAGTCATTTTCATTTGGCGATTACAATCTGAGCGTACTAATACAGTGCGCTCAATCCGAATGTGCAGCACTAAAATGTTAGCACTTAGCCTAGATCCTCATACAGCGTTCTGTGTCAAAGCGCTGTTGCCCGTATGAGGATCCAGACTTAGTGCGCACTAGTGCAGTCTGCCGAATTCGATATAAACGTTTTATCGACAATTATCGCTATGGTTAACTAGCGACAGCCAATGGCGAGACAATCCTGAAAGAAAGCGTGGTTCTCATTGGTTCTCGCTAGTTAACAATAGCGACAATTGTCGATAAAACGTTTAGAGAATCCCGGCCCAGTTCATCACAGCTCATTACATAAGACGATCTTAAAATAAGAACTATGAATATCGTCCTAAAAGGCTGTCGTGGATGAGATACTACTAAAGACCGTCGGTGCTTATAGAAGTTCGCGAATTGTAAAAATTTAAGTGATCAAGAATAATAAATATATTTCAACAGCCTTGATCTTGATCAATCTTATTCAAGTCATAATCCTAAATAACATTCAAGAAGTTTTAGTCGTCGGTCGGACACTTAGGGTAATGTTGGTGCAAACAATATTGTAAATATTTTAAGCTTCATAACTCGAAAAGTACTTAATGGAAAAATATGTAATTGTAGTGTTTTGAAAAACTCTCGAGGTAAGCTATAAAAATATTAAAAATTAAAAATGGGGGTTCCATTTGACAAAATATCGATCATATTGACCTGGCCTTGAAAAGGTCAAATCTATATTTTAATCATGTGGCCCTCTCCAATCATGCAACTTTTATCTAAAATATTTTTCTATATTTTCGATATTTTTCGAGATATTTGTCTGGAGAAATTAAAATGGGATACCCTCATAAAATTAATATATATACCACATGTATTGTATACAGAGTCTGTCAAAAGTGTGGAAACCTCTTAATATTTCGGAAACTAAGTATTCATGACAAAAATGTTCCAAACAAAAGTTGTAGAGTTCAAAAAATCTATTTATTGATCACATCGGTTTGATCTTGGATAGCGTCACGGTCAAGGTTACATTGATTTTTTGTAAATAGGACATCTCGTTTTTTATACCAGAATCTAATAGATGATGTCGAGAGTTTTTCAAAATACTATAATAAAATATTTTTTCATTAAATATTTTTCAAGTTATGTTATATCAAATAATTTTATCTTCTGGACATTGTATCAAAGATTTCTTTTAATCCAGTAGAAGTCTCGCGAGAAAGCTTTAGCATTTCTTCTTTCATTTCAATTTGTTCTTTAACAAATGGTGATCTTGGATGATTATGTTCTTGTAAAACATGCACACTATTATCATGCTGAAGTATGACTGAACCTCGACATTTCGTCGTTCGACGTGTGTTATACACACTTACCTTGAGAGATTCGAACCTAGG
>NW_017296167.1:9470-9702 GCF_001594075.2 Trachymyrmex cornetzi | reverse complement strand
CCTTACGTACTAGACCATTCCTTCAGCTGATAAATTAATAACTTATAGTACATTTAAGTTTGCCGACAGTCATTAATCGAACACGGCGCGACGTCGGCCCAACCTACATTAGCCGACATTTACTCAATGATGACATTTGACCAATGTTTGACCAACGTTGGCACTATGTTGGCAACTGGTTGTTACGTCAACCTCGGCGCGACGTCGGCACAGGCTAAGTTAGCCGACTCTT
>NW_017296167.1:8996-9439 GCF_001594075.2 Trachymyrmex cornetzi | reverse complement strand
GCCAATGTAAAAATTTGTGAAATGTACAAAATAAATGCCTTTATATGTGCAATTTTAAAATAATTCCTTGTCTATTGAAAAACAATTTCTTCCTACAGTTGTTACAGGTGCACACGAATAATTTCAATAATTACGTGAAAATGCATTTGGCTTAATACGTTTACTATTAACGTCTACTATTACAGTTATTTTAGAAAAATCTATAAAAAAAGGAAATAATCAGCTTGATCATGCCAATTAGTTACGTTTCTGAATTATAAACTTATGGTATATAATTTCCATGGAAAATTAATTTTAAATAATTAATATTTCGTTAACCTATTACGTTTTGACATGATGTATATCATTGTGGATTAATGGGAGGGGTATATGATTATTACAATTTATTAAAAGTTATATGTTATCTAGAATGTCTCCATGCCTCTTGATACACGCCGAGCGGC
>NW_017296167.1:8284-8606 GCF_001594075.2 Trachymyrmex cornetzi | reverse complement strand
CTTTGAACTTTGTCAATATGTAAACAATATTAGTAAAGAAATTAAATAATTTTTTACGCCAAAAGTTGTATTATCAGTAAATTCAGTGTTGTAAGTACTGTTCACAAAAGTTTATACTAAAAATCTTCTATTATAGAACGTGAATAGTTTGCACTTTAAATAATGAAAACCAATAATTGAGTGGTGAAGTGAACAATGTTTTTTCAAGGGGACATGTATGAACACATAATTATAATACAACATTTTCTAATACTATTAATACTGTTACAGTTCTAGCCATGACTGTGCTTAGGGAGGACTTTATTGCACAGTGTATAGAATT
>NW_017296167.1:2304-4153 GCF_001594075.2 Trachymyrmex cornetzi | reverse complement strand
GAGTGGAAACGAGTCTTCTTTTTCTATAGTTATTTAGAATTAATAATATGATAGCTGTTCAGTAGTACGATGTAGTACAATAAGTGTTCGATTGCTACACAATAATAGTTTATAATGGTTTAATAATTAGGAACGCTCAACTACTTGTATTACATTACTAAAAATATTATAATTAGTTGCTAAATTAAAATCATTGCTAAGTTATATCATAAAAAATCGTAAAACACAAATACCATATGGATTTAATAAAATTGTGAGCAAAAAGAAAAGAGAACGCGGGAGAGAATATAATGGGAAGAAGAGAGAGCGCGAATACTATGATAAATATAGGACTATAATGGGTAGGAGAGTGAGTACGAATATTATGGTGTGTGTGTGCGCGCGCGCGTGTGTGTATGTGTGTGTGTGTGTGTGTAGGACTAAAACGGGTGGAGCATATATCGTTATGCTCACTATTTGACAACGTCGCAATGCATCTCGATCTTTAAATTTTATATCATTATGCATACTATTTTGGCAACGTTGCAACGTATCAAAATTACATTCATGATGTCATTGCGAAACATGTCTTATTAACATGTCGAATGTCCTTAAAAAATCTTTTATTACACTAACAAAGCTGTCGCATATCGACGCCTACATTTTTTATCTCTCGCTTGTGTTGGTAGAACAATTCCATATGCATTCCTGAAGAAATGTGATGACGAATATTTAAACTGTTTGCCTCAGCGTTTGAAATTATTCATTCCTTCTGTCTTTGCGATATTTATTCGTTCTTTTCCTTCCTACTTTCTTCGTGGTATCGTATTACATGTATCGACACCATCATCGCGATCGATGATATCATCGCGTCTGACAATATCGTTGGGCTCGCTTTAAAAGCATTATCAGAATATAATCGAATATAATCGAATAAGTACAATAGAAATAAAAAATATACATGTATATGTATATATTTTGAGTATGAGAATAATTAAAAGAATTCACATAGGGGACGCTGCAATGAGCGAATAGATCGTAAGTATAGGACGCTGCAATGAGAGAATAGATCGTAAGTATAGGATGCTCATAAGTCGCAACGCATTTTGGGGAAACCCTCGGTGGCAACAAAGGCAAAAACTTATTATGTTATCGCCTCGGTAGTCTAAAGGCTCAGGACGCTCACACGGTATGCAAGAGATCCGGGTTTGACTCCCGGCCGAGATAATATTTTTTCGCAATAAGAATTAATTATTTACAGATTTTAATATGCCATTTAACATTATTAAGTTTGTTTCAAAGATGCGAATAAGCATCAAAAATTTGTTAAATTGTTAGTCAATTCATGATATTACTGCAGTAGTTTAATAGAGTTAGCGTTTTAAGACTGAAAATTTTTCGGTGCACGTTTCTGAGGACTACATACGTAGTATATAATTCACATAAGAATCATGCAAGCATTAAGATCCAGCTAGACCGTTTAAGGCTTTGATTTCTATATTTTGTGTTATCACATATACGGTCCTATAGTATATTGCTTATTATGTTAATCTTCTCGTGGCGTCCCTTTTGATTTGCTTTGTTTTATATACATCGGCTATCATAGATAAATCCTGAGCAGTCTCGCTACAGCAAGGAATGCTTTTTCAGCGTCAGTATTACATTGTCTGTTGAGTGAGTAGTGTCAGTGAAAAAACTTTTTAATAAAAATGTCCCTACGTGAGCCTCCCGAAAGGGAGGAATTCTATGTGTATGAAGGAGAAGAGGAGGAGGAGGTGGTAGCCTTTCCTCCTTTAGAAAATAATATTAATGAAGAAGAGGAGGAAATGCTACCGTCTTCTCCTGAAAATAATAATCTATCGCCTCCTCC
>NW_017296167.1:1835-2085 GCF_001594075.2 Trachymyrmex cornetzi | reverse complement strand
TTGCTGGCTGCTGGCTAGGTAAGTTAAACATTTGCCATTGTTTCCGCCATCCTCCACCTCGGGGTGGTGGGTGTGGTTGATGATATCATCATTACATGCGACATGTAAAATGGTTTTGGGCGCGAAAAGACAAAGAGAGATAGGAGAAGATGGCAACGAGAGAAAGATGGTAGATAGGTATATGAGATAGCGCGGGGTCCGCGGCTATGGCCCGCGACGCATTTCGGGGTGGTGGTGGAGTGTGAGGGTC
>NW_017296167.1:0-205 GCF_001594075.2 Trachymyrmex cornetzi | reverse complement strand
AATTAAAAAAGTCTGTACTATCGACCTTGATTGAGTTGGGTAATCGGTTTAGCATCCCCTTAATTTGAGAGATCGTAACCGGAGATTTGTTTTTTCTCCGGCCCGTTACCACTGCGTGGTTCTATGGATCTTAGCACGTCTGCTCTGGCGGCGAAGCTCGTTGGGCTCTTCCCTAGGATGCTTCGGTGTTAATCCCACCGCTGCC
>NW_017296166.1:11470-13040 GCF_001594075.2 Trachymyrmex cornetzi | reverse complement strand
GAGCTCACCATGACAGGATAACTTTTAGTTTATATATGTTAGTTTGTGGTTGCTCTGAGGAAGACTAAAAAATGAACCGAAACATGTAAGCGCGTTTGTTGAGTAAAGATGTTTCAAGCTTTATAAGTGTATTATTTGCGCGACGTCTTCTACGCTTGACTCCTAACGCCCGTATTCTTTCCAATTCTTTGATTTATAAGGAGTCTTGGTTAGTTTAATTTTTTATATAGTGTGACGTGACATTTTTGTCCGTCGCTATGCAGACTTGTCGGCGGCGGACTCTCGCTTTCTACCAGCTCGGAGGGCGAGCGCGCGTGCGAGCGCACCTGCGAACGTGCGTTAAAATCGTGTCAGCTATCATACTCTGCAGATTTTCTTCTTTTTGTACTAACATTTCTTTTGGGTAATAGTAAGGCTTCTAAGAAAACATAGATACGCTCCGGATCGCGCTCGGCAGCTGTTGTAGAATAATATTGTATCATCGTGCCGTCTCACCCGTCACTCCAAGAAGGAAAAACCGTACCGAGGAGGACAAAATTGGAAGGAAGACCGGGGTGATCCCGATTGACAACGTTTCAATTGGACACCACCAATCACAGCGACCGGTGCTTAGGAGCTTTGTAATCTCAAGCGCTGTGAGTGGCTCGTGTCCAATTGAGCCGTGTCCAACTGGGTGCCACCCGTGTACTATGTGCACTTCGGCCATTTTGACGCTTCAGGGTCTGAGCATAAAGGTAAATTTTCACGGGCTGCTCAAACCGGCTGTTTCAGCGACAAAAAGAATCACGTGGTCAAAATTGACGAATATCAAATGTCCATTTGGATCACGTGATCCTTTTTGTCGCTAAAATAGCCGGTTAGAGCAGCTCGTGAAAATTTACCTTAAGAATTGTCGTAACACTTAAGGTGCTTTTTCATGAGCGTTAGGGTATGAGCACAAGGGGATCGATTCTGTATCTTGAAACGAGGTGAAAATTACAAAAGTGAGTGAATTTACTAGAATACTGATAATTTCATTAGACACATAGTAAATTTGCTCACTTTTGTAATTTTCACCTTGATTGAAGATACAGAATCGACCCGAAGGATTGCCGTAAAGCCTATGACACATACAAGAACGTAAGGCCGTAACACGCAAGCAGTAAGTGAATTGACCAATCACAGCAGAGACCGTAAGGCCAGTAGCGAATCCAATGTTACGATTTTCTTACTGATTACGTCTTACGGACTTACGTTTTTCTATGTGCTCCCGGCTTTACGCTTTACGGCAGTCTTAAGTTGTAGACGTAAGTAACGCACAAGCATTGGCGTATGACTTTAACTTATGGTGTATGACGTATGGCGTATGACTTTAACTTATTGGGTGCTTTCCATTTAACGACACAAGTCGACACAACTCGACACAAACGTCGTTCTATCCTTGTTAACATTCAGAAAGTGATAGAATGATATTTGTGTCGACTTGTGTCATCAAATGGAAAGCACTCATTATAGGCAATGCCTATGGCAATATACATAAGTTAAAGTCATACGCCAATGCTTGTGCGTTACTTACGTCTACAACTTAAGA
>NW_017296166.1:11013-11349 GCF_001594075.2 Trachymyrmex cornetzi | reverse complement strand
TATGCTGGATTCACACTGCATCCGATTTGCGTCGTACGACGTAAATCGGATACAGTGTGAATCTAGCATGACAGTGAATATCGGAACATAGTCTAGATGTTTGCACTCTCACCACAAAACTAGAAACCTCCAAAGAGTCAATTTCAGATCTCGATGGGGCATTCAGAATGATAACCGCAGATTGAGCATTCAGTGAGCTCTTTCTTTTGATAGGTCCATGTTTTAGGACCTAACGGAATATATCAATCTGATGAAAGAACTCATTGCGCCCGCCGTTCAGTGAAGTGAAACGAAAGAAAGGATTCTGATTGGTAGATTCGTTTATGCAATATGACT
>NW_017296166.1:9968-10825 GCF_001594075.2 Trachymyrmex cornetzi | reverse complement strand
CATAACAGAGCATAAGCATAACATAAGGCCGCTAAACCAATGAGCATCTTATGTAAATCAATATGGCGACATTATGCTAGATGCTCATTGGTCCAGCAGTCTTATGTTATGCTTATGCTCTGTTATGCATTTCATGTGTAATAGGCTTAAGTCATAAATCAGAAGTAAAGCGGGGAGCACAGACTCTTGCATAATGCATAACACATAAGGCATAAGAAAATGAACCAATCAAAAAATGCTTTATTTCCTTCTTTTCCGTGAAATAAAGGACTCTGATTAGTTGATTTTTTTATACCTCATGTTTTATGCGTTATGTAAGAGTCTGTGCTCTCCGCTTAAGAAAATTGACGGTTAAAAATTAACGACTGAGATTCGTCCATTTCTAGCTTATGACTTATAATTTATGATCTATGGCTATTGTTGAAAGTCTATAGGAAAATAAATCAAAGTCCTTTTTTTTCTTCTTTTCATGCAATGAACGATTAGTTTATTTTGATTAGTTTATTTTCTTATTCTACGTTTCTACCAAAGACATAGAGAATGGACTGCACGATCCGTGTGTCAAAATGGTCGATAGGGATGAGAGGGAAGGACCGTGGCAGACGGCCATTTCTATCTCTTTCCATTCAATGGTGTAATGAGAGGGAGAGAAAATGAGAGGGAGATTGGCCGTCTCCCACGATCCCTCTTTCTCATTTTTGTCGACCACATTTGATACACTATAGCGTATTCGATTTACTGACTCGACCCGACTCCGAGTCAATAGTCTGTTCTGTTTAGCTGCAAAAGAAGAGCTAATTGTGTAAGAAATGCAGTTAAAAAGAACAGACTGTTGACTCAGAGTCGGATCGAGTCAG
>NW_017296166.1:4462-6288 GCF_001594075.2 Trachymyrmex cornetzi | reverse complement strand
TGTTATACCGCGTAACACGGTATTGGATTCGGGATCCAGCGGGGACGACAATAGGCGGGCAATCAACTCACACAATACCGAATAACTTTTTATAATCTCTTTTTTATTAAAATAGTATCTCTCATGTAAATACTTAGTTAGATTCGTTGTCACCTTTTTTAGACCGAGTAATGCGACGCGCTTTTGACTTCTCAAATGACCCCCATCTGCTTCGCATCTTTTCTTTTTATCTCCTGCTCTTCTCGGCCGTCCTTGCCGAATCAGCGCTTCCTGGTCAGCGTTCCGGTTATAGATCAAGGATGCAACGGCCGAGTTCTATTAATCGCTTTCGCAATACCAGCCTTTAGATTCCTCTTTTCTTTCGCAGTATTTATTAATATTATTTTATTACCATAACTCATATTTTGACATATATATACGTGCTTATGCAATGGTCACTTGTGCAATGGCACTCGTGACATCCCTCCCCCCTTAGAAAAAGGAAATGAGGAGTCGAATTTCTTAAATATTCTAATACAATTATTTTTCCCGGTTTTACAAGTATTATATAATCGTTTCTTACATTTATACTTATTTAATATAGCCTTGCGTCATTGGTGCGGAATTGTACTTCCGTACTCGATCTGTCCGGATTATTATTTCTCGGTTTATTTATTCGTTTCTTCTTTTTTATTATCCACACAACTACACCGATCACGCTAGCTAGTATTATAACTAATATGCCTGATCCTACGGGATAAATGAAGTGTTTATTAGTGAATATGCTTTTGTTATTTCCTAGGTAATTATCTATTTCGTTAATATCTAAACTTAGTTTAGTTTGTTCTTCGGGATCTTTTATTATTTTTTTCAATGGGGTACACTTTGGGAGGTCTAAAGTATTTTCATTATCAATATTTAAGGTAAGATTAAAACTCAGGTAAATGAGTTTTAATGTACCGCGTCTCTAGTTGAGAATTCGTTTTCAAGATAATGTCTGGTGTCGTTAATTTGCAGTTTCCTTTTAATTTAATTTTGCCTATTTTGCTTATTTCTATTTTTTCTTCTAGTCCGTCATCACAAGTGATGGTACATTCTTGATTTTTTATGGCGGAGTACAACCACGTTCTATCCTCCGTTGGCGTAATCCATAATGTGGTACTTGCCAAGACACGTCCGTACTCGCAATTCCGGAGTTGTCCTGGCATGTTTGTGAAAATTTGCACCTCGCATGGTGCATCAGATTGTGTCTGATATATAGGAAAATTCTTTTCGCACGTATACATGGTTATATCGTGGATACATTCTTTTAACTCGTTTTCGCGTAACAACGTATAATGATTATTTTCTTTATCTATCGCTATTATTGGATGAATTACTTTAATGAATTTAAATACATTTGATAGTTCGTACATAGGTAATGGCATTGCCCTTATTATTTTATATGTAGGGTACGCAATTATTGGAAATCTAAGAGTCGTAAATATGTAATTATTAATAACAAAAGCATTTACTGACGTATATTTCTCGATAGAGTGCCAATTTTCTAATTTTATTTGGAAAGGAAAGTGTAATCCTCTGTTAAGCTGTGAAGCAGCTTCTCTCAAATCTTTTATAATATGTTCTAGCGGTAGGTAACTTGTACGTAATATACCCTTTCTCACGGTTACTAAATATTCTTCTGTTCTATCTACGTCCGTCATTAGGTTAGTCAAGATAGTTAAAATAATTTGAGAATATTCATCTAAGTTTTCTCTTTGCGTATATCTGGCCAACTGTAGCTCCATTTTGGTAGTGACGTTGGAAAGTAGGTCCTCGTTGTAGGCTATCGCTTTTTCTAGATGATC
>NW_017296166.1:3161-3475 GCF_001594075.2 Trachymyrmex cornetzi | reverse complement strand
GTTAATTTTACTTTTAACATTTCGAATGCGTTCTGCTGTTTTTCTGTCCATTCGAATTTGACTCCTTTCTTCGTTAGGATTGTCAACGGTTTTGCTATCTTTGAAAAGTCTTCGATAAACTTTCGATAGTATCCGGCTAAACCTATAAATGCCTGAATATCTTTAATTTTGTTCGGTACCGGAAATTCGCTTACTGCGCGTAATTTTTCCGGATCTGGTCGTATCCCATTTTCGGTGATAATATGCCCGAGGTACATTACTTCCTTGCGTAAAAATTCACACTTATTCGGCTGCAATTTTAAATTGTATTTTCG
>NW_017296166.1:2723-2929 GCF_001594075.2 Trachymyrmex cornetzi | reverse complement strand
GGTGATATCCCGATGCTAAGTCCAGAGTAGAGAAGTATTTTGCACTTCCCAGCTGATCTAAAATATCTGTTATGTTTGGTATCGGGAAGGAATCACCTATGGTTAAATCGTTATGTTTTCTAAAATCAACTACGATTCGCAACTTTTGTTTTCCTGATGCATCTATCTTTTTAGGAACGACTAATAGTGGTGCGTTCCATTGGCTT
>NW_017296166.1:0-766 GCF_001594075.2 Trachymyrmex cornetzi | reverse complement strand
CGTATTCACGGGCCCGCGACTGTTTCGAACGTCGTTTAATGTGCGTCCGTACGTCATATCTGGATACCCATGATGTACATAAGTCCGTGCTATGCGAGCGTCCGATCTTAGAATTTGAAAATTTTCGCGATCGTAATGAGCGACTTCCATCCTGCTCATTTGGTCTTGCAGTCCAGTGACCGCGTTTATTAATCTGTCCATCGCTTCTTCCTGCGTTAGTCGCGGGGGTGGTTCGCGAGGTTCCCTGATTTCTTCTCGGAGTTGTTGAATCTCTCGATTTACTTCTGCACTTCTTATTTGGATACCGTCATTCTCTTGATTTGGTATCGTTGGTGGTCTGATCGTCATTGCGTCTCGTGTCGTATTGTCGGGGCCGTTTCAAATAAATTTTCTTCGTACGAAACTAACGAATGCGCGCGGTATCGTATGACTCTATTATTTGCCTCCTCGCTATTTAGCAACAAACTTTCGTCGAGGTCAGTGAAGGGAAATACTCGATCTATTGTTATGTTAGGTATTTCCGACTCGGCTAAGCTATCGTCAGAATATTGTCTGTCTAATGCTCGGCGCACGTTATCGCGAATGTCTCGCACGGCTTCTTCGATTATCCGTACAGGTCCTACACTACTGGGCCTTGTACGTCGCGGTATCGGTTCGCTATATACCCGTGAAGTTGTCGGTACCCTCGGAAGATTCTCGCGATTGTCGGACATTTATTCCGCTTATATTAGGTGATCGAATAATTTCGGACTTACAGTACTATCGC
>NW_017296165.1:0-203 GCF_001594075.2 Trachymyrmex cornetzi | reverse complement strand
TTTTAAGCCTTAAGCCGTAAAAAATTGATCAATTACAGTCGAGAATCCGAGAAGAATAAGTGACTGTGTAATGATCCGACCATTTCTTATGGCTTAAGGCTTAGAGTCCAGACACAAGCTTTTGCATAACGCATAACGCTTAGTGCATAAACGAATCAACTAATCAGAAGCTTTCCTTTCCTCTCATTCCATGGAAAAAAAGA
>NW_017296164.1:50461-50758 GCF_001594075.2 Trachymyrmex cornetzi | reverse complement strand
TAAAGTTGATAGTTCACTTGAGTAAAAAATTCTTGAAAACCAATATTTTAGTAATTAATATCTTGTTAATTATTGCGAAAATTATAAAATGGTAAAGGTCTTTTCGACTCAGTTTAGCCCGCTCTATCTTATTCGCGAATGTTGTCGATAGAATTATCAAACACCCTTTTAAAATACACATATTATTTATTTAAAACAAGTCATATTTATAAACATTTAACATTTTTCTGTATGTACACGCGCACGCTTTAGGGCGAACTAAATTGAGTTCTCAAAAAGATTTCGATCATTTCCCAA
>NW_017296164.1:47978-50351 GCF_001594075.2 Trachymyrmex cornetzi | reverse complement strand
GCGCCTACTAGGCCATCTCCGCTCCTCGCAGTCCGCGCGCCGTGCGCTCGGTGGGCTGTGCCTTCGGCAATAGTAGGTCGGGCGGACGGGCGTATTTAGCTATCTTTTACGTTAATATCTCGTTAACTATTGCTGACACCTCAAAATGGTGCAGGACTTTTTGATTCAGTATAGGCTGTTCTACCCACGTATGACAAAAAATGCGGTAGTCGCCAAACACCCTGTATATACTCATAACAACTAGCAACTTTCTATTAATTTAATACACATGTATTTAATTACATGTATTTAATTGATTATCTTGATATTTATTGTATTATTTTAGTTTTTGGTACACCATTCTTTGAATACAGTACGCACACTGCCGATATTAAAATAATTTTATAGGAAATTACTAGTTAGTATGAGTATTGAACGATCAGCGTATAAACTAAATATAATATATAAATAAATAAAAACATGGTTTTTGCAACATACAATTATTTTTTTGTTCATTTTTTACAATTTCTTTTCCAAATCACATGTTTTAATTGCGGTGTTTTTAAACAGTTTTAAACAGTAGTTTAAAAACGTTTAAAATAAAAGTGTTTTAAACAACGCCCAATGTTTTAAACATGTTTTAAACGAGCCATTTTAAACGTTTTGTTTAAACAACCCTGCTATTTTATCTCATTGTTGTATTTTATTTAATTTTTTTTCTACCTTTTTTTTCGAATTCCCTCGTAATAGAAAATAAAATGGAGAAACATTGCAGTGCATTCTCGTGGTAACTCTCCCCGCCACCGCCACATGCGGATTTTCCGTTCTCGCCAACCGGTAGCTCGTGTCCACCCGCTTAACATTTCAACATGCGAAAAATACCCAGCCGATCAACCTCATCAAATCAACTTATCTCCACTCACCCCGGAAATTAAAATATCATTTTTTCCCCCTCCGCATATTTCTGAGGACCTTATAACCATTCTCCTTTCAGATGACCACCCTACTATACCTTCGTCTTTACGTGAACTATCCCTCTATCCATGTAAGTACGTAATTTTAAGAAAAAAAAATTATAATTGTTTTTATATATATAACTGAATAGTGAATTAAAAAATTCGATGCTTATAAAAATTATATATTTTAAAACTTATATGATTATTTTCAAGAGAATTTTGCATTTAGCAAATTTTTTTTTAAATATTGATTGATTTTTTGCTCTGTTTTAATTTGGATTTTATATTCTTTTTGTTACAGAATCGTAGCGACATTGCAGATATAACTCCGCTGTTGCACATCGGGTTGGTGAGTGATAAATTAATGTTTTTATTGAGGTAACAGATGTGTGGTAATTTCATTAATATTATATCTATAAATACATTGTAACCGTACTCGCGAGCAACGGCACAACTTCGTCGCGTGCTCTTCGTTCTCCTCTTACGCAAAAATATCTCTTTCCTCTCGGTAACCGAATTTTGTGACAGCTAGGCGGATTTTCGGCCAAGATCGTAATTTTGATTACGGAGTTGGTCAGGTCCGAGAAAGCGTGCCACTCTTTCCGAAATCTCTACACTTTTGCCCTCAATCAATTCGCGACGGGATGGGTCGTCAGAGAGGTGGGAAATTTGTCGGAGGGCGAGAAACATAGGCTACGAGAATAATATACGCGAGGAGACAGTAATAAAAACAAGTATATTTGAAAAGAAGTTGAACAGTGGAACTATTAGGTGTTAAACTTAATTCTTATCGTTTTTCGTCTCGAAAATCGATTTGTTTCGAAGGGAAGATGAATGAATACCTTAATCAAAGTAATTTCCTCCATTTTCTACTACTTTTTCCCATCTCTCTGGCAACAGGGCAATCCCACGATGGTAGAACGCGGTGTCTTTCGAGGCGATCCATTCATCCACCCATTTTTGGACTTCGTTGTTACTGGAGAAGTGTGTGTCCGTAAGTGCGTGTTGCATCGATCAGAAGAGATGGTAATCCGACGATGCCAAATCTGGAGAGTGCGCTGGATGCGGGAGAACTTCCCATTCAAGCTCTAGAAGTGCCTGCTTCACGCTTTTCGCGACATGCGGTCGAGTGTTATCATGCAACAAAATGACTTTGCGTCGATTGTTGGCTACGGATGATCTTTTTTGCATCAATTCGTCACTTAATCTGCCTTTGGAGTAACATTTAACTGTTTCGACAACTCTAAAAGCGTTTGAGCTGGATTCTCATCAAGCAATTCTTGCAGCTCGACATCTTCAAATTTTTTCGGCTGTCTTGGACGTTCTTTGTCTCTCATATCAAAATTACCGTTTCGGAAGCGTTCAAACGAAACTCTACTATGCTGGTGCCAAAGCGTATTTTAAATGCTAAAAAAAAAATTAATAACAGGCAACGACC
>NW_017296164.1:47569-47782 GCF_001594075.2 Trachymyrmex cornetzi | reverse complement strand
TGGAATAAGCTTGATTTTTTTGGAATTAAAAAAACAAATAGTTTTTGAGATGTTGACACTTTTTTAAAAAACTACCCTCATCTTCCACGGACAACTCGAGTTGGTGACAAAGGTAACACAACAGTAGTCATAAATACATCAGACTACAAGAAAAAGATGAAGAACCTTCTCTCGGACAAAGCATACAAAAAGCTTGACAAAGATCCGACTAAT
>NW_017296164.1:35687-46241 GCF_001594075.2 Trachymyrmex cornetzi | reverse complement strand
CCGGCCGGCTTCCTCTCTCCCCCTCTACTCACAATTTTCTTCTCCCCCCCTCCCCCCCAACAAGCAGCGTAATATAAAGGGAACGACCCGGGAGAACAGCTTAGTATCAGGCTGCTCCTCGCCCTGATGAAGTGGACTGCAAGGTTCACGAAACGTTGGCATTCCAAGAATGGATTTGAACACGGAGAAAACCCGTGAAACGCAAGATTGTCATATAGGAAACACCCGTGAAAGCCTCAAGAATATTATCTCAAAAACTATTTGTTTTTTTAATTCCAAAAAATCAAGCTTATTCCAGGAAAAAAAAGGTATACTTCCACAAAATTTCATGTAAATTAAATTATTTTTACGTGAGAAAAAAATTAAAAACTGAAAAATCAGTTTTTCGCCATTTTCTCGAAAAATTTGAGGTTATGTTGAAAAATGTCAAATACAAATGTTTTAGATTTTTTCATTATCTATAACTTTTGTATTGAACATTTTCCACTAGGAGGTCACCCTTCGCCGCAAGTCGAGAAAAACCGATTTCAACCCCTAAACAGCACCCCCATTTCACCATTTCACATTATCTCGTGTTTAAACTTTTTTTTTTCGTTTTGTTACAACCTTAACTTCATTTTCCAGGCGGTTGTTACCTGTTATTAATTTTTTTATCTACAAAAGTTATCAGTACTAAACTATACATGTTTTTTCCGATGGAGTTTCATCACCATACACTTCGGATAATAAGCGATGCGCTTCAGCTGCGGTTTTCTTGAGGTCGAAGTAGTGAAGAAGCACATGTCGGAAAAACAGCTTATCGCGATTCATTTTCAATTGATTGGAAAATCTCTTTGGCGTCGAGAAATCTAACCTATGAGGATTGAATCACTTTCAGCGACGTCTAAACTACAAAAGACATATGATTTCATCGTCGAAACTTGCCAGCGTTGGAGCCAGCACCCTCTAGTAGCGAGCGGCAGGAATTAAGTTTAACACCTAATAAATATATAAAATACATAAAATTAAAATATTTAAAGTTTATATAAAATAATAATTAGAATAAGGCTAGGGGGGGTTATTCCACCTTTCGGTAAACTTCGGTAAACTCACTGTTTTACTCTTTTACTCTCTTATGCTCTTACTCTTTTACTCTTTCTTATTTATCCAGTAGGTAAATTACCACATAGTTTAATCGAAGATGGAACAACCGGCCTTAAATGAAATTCGTATAACAAATCAAACTAACCAAGACTCCTTATAAATCAAAGAATTAGAAAGAATACGGGCGTTAAGAATTAGAAAGAATACGGGCGTAAGCGCAGAAGACGTCGTGCAAATAATACTTATGAAGCTTGAAACTTCTTTATTCAACGCGCTTACATGTTTCGGCTCATTTTTTAGCCTTTCTCAGAGAAAACACGAACTAACATATATAAAGTAAAAGTTATCCTGTCATAGTCATCTCCCCTACATCGAGAATTTAAATACCAAAATTAAACAAAAAGAAAGAAAAGGAAAATGAAAAAGAAGGGAAATATTAAAAATGTCGAATTAAAGCATATAGAAACTAATTTATCAAAAAACTTTAAGAATATAATTAATTATCCCGAAAATAAGGACGCTCACCACGATTACAAAGCACCGTATCGCAAATATTACCATGAATAACTCAAGAACCGGTTCCTGCTATGTTGTAAACAATTCCTAAGGCGGATAGTCATATCGATAATATTTTTAAACTTGTTAAGAAACTTGATAGTAGGCGGTTGATTGATGAATTTCGGTTAATGTCACGGGATGTTGTTAGCCTCTTCACTAACGTTTTTGTTGACTATGCGATGGACTGTATCCAAGACCATTGGCGATTCATTTTTAGAGAATGTTGTTTACTGAAGGAGGAATTCATTAAAGCGGTTCAGTTTACTTTAGATCCTACTTTCTTTGTTTTTGATAGTGTTATTTATAAGCAGAATTATAGGACTCTTATGGGCTTCCCGTTGTCTCCCGTCATCGCGGATCTAGTTATGCGTAAGTTGATGAGTAGAGCTTTGTCTTTGATTCAGTTTCCGTTGCCCTTTTACTATAGGTATGTTGATGATATAATCATGGCAGCGCCTGTTTCTTCGGTTAGTTCCATTCTTGATGTCTTTAATTCTCAACATCCTAGGCTTCAGTTCACTATGGAAGTGAGGGGGTGATAGATTGAATTTTCTGAATGTTACAGTGATTAGGGATAATGAGTTGATAGAGTTTGATTGGTATCCCAAGCCAACCTTTTCGGGTAGATATTTGTACTTTTGGTCACCCGGTTTCTCAGAAAATAGATACAATCGCGGGATTAGTTAATAGGGTAGTTTTGCTTTCGAATCCTAAATTCCACTTTCATAATTTGTGTTTGGTAACTAAAGTATTGTTAGAGAATGATTATAATTTGAGCTTCATATTTGAGAACATTAACAACCGTTTAAAGAACATTATCATAGCTAGTAATAGGAAGAATGTTGGTAGTGATAATAGCGTTGATGTAGTGCAGCCTTCGTGGTTCACTGTCCCTTTCGTTCGTGGTATTACTTAGAAGTTTAGTAGATTGAATAGTGAGCATATGAGGGTATTGTTTTATAATGTTAATAAATTGCGTGAATTTATTAGGGTGTATAAGGAGTCCTTTACTGCGTGATAAGAAGTCGAAGGTTGTTTATAAGATTTTATATAAAAATTGCGACGCGAGTTATGTGGGACAGACGTATAGACAACTGAAATCAAGAATCACAGAACATAAGAACCACATTCGGTGGAACACGTCTGTTCGCAATATTATAACGGAACATCGGTTGCAAGAGGGACATGGTTTTGACTGGGACAACGTTACAATATTGGACGAAGAACCTCACTACAGAAATTTATTGATTTCGGAGATGATATTCATTAGGGGACAAACGCATGGACTCATCCTGCAGACGGATATGGAAGGGCTTCCGTAGGCCTACCTCCCGATTATAGATAAATTATAAAAGCTCGAGTTGTTGTCACATCTTGTCAGTTGGTGTCGTTCATACACAGTAATAAGTCCTTCTGACGAGATTTTTTATCACTTTACAATTTTTATTAATAATATTGTTACGTCCAGACTCCACTATTCTTTTCTTCGATTAAGATTTTCGTCATCACTAGAGACTCTCTAATCAGAGTCGTGACACGAGAAACGGAGACTCTAGTTAGAGACACTCTTTTACGGTCTCTTTATATTAAAAGTCTCTAGTTTCAGCAAAATCACAAGAAGGAGAGAGGAATATGTTGTGTCTCTTTCTAACCTTCATAGTTCTTGTGTGTGTCATGATCCCGTAAGATACGTTTTTCTATAGTACGACTTTTAGAACTTTATTAAAAATTATTGCAAAATGGTTGGGTGTGCAACCCCATTTTGCAATAATTCTACAGCCAAAGGCTACACAATGAAAATATTTCCGCGTGATGTTGAACGTCGAACATTATGGGCGACAAATGTTGGAAAAAATGTGCGTTCAGGGAGATGCTATTAAAGCTATTTCTGTCATTCTATGCTTGTTTTGGTTGGAAAAATTGATTCTTTACAAAATAGATTAGTTTGCAAATGATTTTTAATGTATCGATACGCACATCGCCTATTCCTACAATGGCTACGTTCGTAAAATCGCTCTGATGCCTCCGATGCCTCGGATTTATCATCCGTCCTTGTTTAACATTAAATGTTAAATAAGGACAGATGATGAATCCGAGGCATCCGAGCGATGTTCCCGAACGCAGCCAATATTGACATTCGAATATTGGCGGGAATTGCTGAAAAATGACGAACCAATCAAAATTGGCTGTTCTCGTGTCGCGACTCTGATTAGAGGGTCTTTATCATCACCATAAGGATTATTAACAAGTAATACCGGTAGACCACCTGTATCTATCATAGGAAGTTCGATAGCTACGAGCCGATTGACAAGTGTAGCTCTATGATTATCGAACATCCGGCAAATGGTCGATGACGAGAAATTGTTTAAGATACATATTTCAGTATCCCATTCCACAATCGATACCCTTAATCCTAATCCTAGATTAGATTAGTGCCACACACCAGATCTGCACACGGCACTACTAACTACACTGAGAAACCCATTTAGTTGAATCAATTAATTTCTTGTTTGGATATGGGCAAACAAATCCTTGGTTGATACAATAAAATAATTTAGTTCAAGCCAAACACTTGGTTATTGTAAACAACTTTATCAGATGTCAACGACTACCAGAAACAAGTGAAATGTTACAATAACCAAATGCTTTGCTTCAACTAAATTATTTTGTTGCATCGATTAATTTCTTGTTTGGATATGGGCAAACAAATCCTTGGTTGATTCAACTAAATGGGTTTCTCAGTGTAGCGAATATAGTATATAAGAGCCCTTCGCGAGGACAAATCAATCAATCAAGACGCCTACGGCACGAACTGTTGCCGGACCTTTTAGTGCGGAGTTCTCGCGATCGATAGTGAGTTGTGCAACGACTTGGCAGTTCAATACAGTCGATCTTCCGCTAAGGAAAATTTTGGCAGAGACCAACCCTGACCGCCGATCTTGCGAGGACTCCTCACCACAGACTTGCTGGGCCCTCTCTCTCTGACGCCAGAAATAGTAAGTAATTAACACTCGTTTTTTGTTTGTTTATGACCATCTACAATTTTCTGTTGTGCTCTTCAACCTAATATCCTTCTGTTTTTCCTCTTCTTTTTCATGCTTTCTTCTTTCTACGGTTACTCGAAGCGGAATAATGCTTTGAATAACTCTCATCTTCCTCTCGCTTTCTTCCTTCTGCGATAACTCGAAGCGAGATAACGCTTTGAGTAACTTGCATCTCTTTCTTTCCCTGCGAACTCACGAAGCGTTAAAATAGTTTCGAATAGTTTGCACTCTATTTCTTTCTGTGATTACTCGAAGCGAGATTACGCTTTGAGTGACACGCTCTTTCTTCCCTTGTAATTACTCGAAGCAGCAAAATGCTTTAGTAATTCATATCTCTCTCTTATATTCAATTCCTTCCCTTTGGAAATTTCATAATCCTAATCCATATCCTTCTTAAACCACAACAGCCAAATAAAAAGTAATTTGTAAGTTGTAGATGGTCAAACGTAATCGCCATCGTGTGGGCCGTCAGAAAAAGGCCAAGATCGAGGCTCTCAGAAGACAGGGGATACCCATAGTCACGAAAGGATATCTAGGGATCTCCATTTTGGAAAACTCCGGTTTTCAACTACGAGGATCCCCTAGGCCGCTAAACCCACCAAATAGGGCCTTAAAAATTCCCCTTATAGATTTAACTAACGACAACTCTACTGATAGCGCCCCTTTCGAAATCCTATCCTTAGAACCAGAATTCCCTCCCCCATCTTACTCTCCCACTTTACAACTTTCTCCCGAAATTCCTCCTCTCTACAACTCCCCGCTCCCTCCTGAGTACAACAGTTCCTTCAATGAGATCCTCCAATCTCTGGAAAATCTCATAAAACTAGCAACACCTCCCTCTCTCTCTTCCTAACACTTTCTAGTTTGTAATACACACACAACATATGTATACATATAATCTTTTCTGTAGTAAATTCTGTCAATTAGACTTAATTCAATTAGACTAAATAATATAATAAAGTTAATAAATAGCAGAAATTAGAGCAGATAGAAAAATTGATAAATAATGTATTAAATATTAGAAATTATAAATAAACCGTGTTTTCAATTAAACAGTAAGATGGAAATTATACTGGTTACACTTCATTTCACCACCCTCCCGAATACTTGCACCTTACCCAAGATCATACGGGTCCTATCCCTGATTATAAGGATTGAGTTCCTTGACCAAAAAAAGGGACCAACGATGGCACCCGCCCAAGAAGCGATAAGCCACAAAAAACGATTTCGGTTGCGTCCTCCCGTGGCCCCCTCCTAATTCTTTCTTTCCAATTTAAAAAAGATAATACTTTTGGGGCCTGGACGTAACACACTAGCTAGCAACTAAAAAGTAACTCACTGTGTCTAATACCGACTAGCCAACATATCAGGAACCAGTTCTTGAATTATTCATGGTAATGTTTGCGATACAGTGATTTGTAATCGTCCTTATTTTCGGGATAATATTAATTATATTTTTAAAGTTTTTTGATAAATTTTTATATTCTTTAATTCGACATTTTTAATATGTCCCTTCTTTTTCATTTTCCTTTTCTTTCTTTTTGTTCAATTTTGGCATTTAAATTTTCGATGTAGGAGAGCTCACCATGACAGGATAACTTTTACTTTATATGTGTTAGTTTGTGTTTGTTCTGAGGAAGGCTAAAAAATGAACCGAAACATTTAAGCGCGTTTGTTGAATAAAGAAGTTTCAAGCTTCATAAGTATATTATTCGCGAGACGTCTTCTGCGCTTGACTCCTAACACCCGTATTCTTTCCAATTTTTAAATAAAATTGTTATTTTTGAATATCATAACATGGAAAAGCGTTTGTTACAGTGTAACAAACAAATATTGTTTTATTAATTTTCCTATTTATTCTGTTCCCAAATATTCATTCAAGATTAATTTTATACAAGTTGGTGTAGAAAAGCAATATCTACATACACGTACATTAGACCGCTAAGGAAAAATAATTTTTTTTTAATCGGCTACTTATGTTAGTTCGAAAGCTTCCATTTTATACCAAAAGAACACCACAAAATTTTTATTTAAAAATATTAAGGTTTAGAGGTTGCTAGTAAACGATTTTTAAATCAAATTTTCGATTTTCCTTAATACATGTTTGAGATCTTTTAGAACGTTACTTCTCACTTAAAATGCTCATACAAATTACCGCAATCTGGAAACGCGCCGTAGAGTGATCGTGAGTCGATCGCAATCGATCTATTGTTTCACACTTATTTGTATACATGTTACTGAAATAATAACGAAAATTTTAATGTAGCGCATATAATTTATTGATCTCGTTATTTTATAAAAGACATTTTACGATTATTAATTATTATTGTTTATTTCAATGTATTGACTTGAGTCTAATCTTTTATAACTTATCAAAATGTAGTAACTGGATTTTATACCAGTTAAAATAGTAACACATACATGATGTAAGATCCAATATACATTTTATTAAGAAATAGATGAATTTTATTTCATAACTAAAGCTGGGATTATATGAAAATGCATATTTTATTATATATTATTAATATGAATACAAAACGACTTGCATATCTACACGAATTACATAAAAGCAAAGCATTAAAGCCTACTTTTATTTGGTATATTTTGCATATATGTATCTTTTTGAGCATATTTCTTGTAAAATTGCATATTTGCTCATATTTCTTGTAAAATTACATATTTATATTTTGTCAATTATGTTATTGATTATTGGAATATTATACATATGTACAATCAAGTTTGATATTTTCTATCGTTGAATGATTCCACTCGTGCGAGTACTAAACCGTTGAAGTACTTGTTAATCTAAAGCAGATCATACACGATTGAACATACTCAGCAAGTACCGGTTGGTAGCTAATTCGACGGATATGCGCGACGCGCGACTCCCTCAAGCTCAACTGTTCGCCGAACATGTCCTGAGTACCTATCATGAAATATGTCGGAATGGATTCCGATCGGAATTATTCCGTTTTCCCTAGAAAACACAATAAAAATCTAGGGAATAATTGAATATTTCCGATCGGAATCGATTCCGACTTGTTCTATGATAGGTACCCTGACGTGGTCGATCGTGTTTGACCTCCCTAAAAAATGATGCGCAATGGAGCTAGCCAGTTGAAACTAGTTAATTGCACTGATAACTTATTATATTTTTGAAAATATTTCTTTCCGTGCTTTTCTTTTAATAAACGTACATATTGCATATTTTTACCTATTTTTACATTATTTCCTAATATTTTTGCATATTTTTATCAAATTTTACGCATATAATATGTGCTTATTTTCTTGTTTTTACGTGCATATAATTCTCGGCTTTACTCATAACTATTTTTAAATCGCGTTTAGAGTTTTGAATGACTTAAAATATTTAATTTTAAAATAATAAATTATTAAAAAAATAATTCTACTAATATACAAAATACGACAGGGATATATTTATTGATATGAGGGAAAATTATCCCTTTTGGATCGTACATCATTCATCTGAATTTCTCATCTCCGAATGCTTTGAAATGTGATTCAGCGACGAATCGTTAGAATCGTTAAAAATACATTCATAGCCCTTCAAATTTATCGGATGATATCGATTTAATAATTATGCCCATATGTCTGGACCGGATAGAACTATGTAGTCGTGCTCCTGCACACGTTATGACAACAGCTTTTAAATCGTCTAAAGCGAAGATGTATATTCACGCGCCACGTGCGCTGCTTCATGGTACTGGGACTACTTCGCGCCTCCTGCACGCCTACACGCGGCGTGCGCGCTACGGTCTCATTGTGTTCTGTTCGCTAACATTGACAACAGTGTTTTTCGAACCTGTGCAGTGTTTTTCCAGAATTATTAACAAAATACGAAAAGTAAGAGACACAGGGGAAGATCAGCATCCCCCGGATATCGCTTTCGCTACCACGGAAAGAGATCGAGCGAGCACTTACGAAAACAAATCGTGAAGAGAAAGTTCGCGTGCTTTCCGTTCTTCGAGGGAATGGCGGTCAGCGAAGGACTCAGCGAGGGACTAGCTCAACGTTCGCTAGGGAAAGTTTTGTAAGAATTCTCGACCAATTGTAGGATCTTCTTGCCCGGCATGACCATGACGAGTCCCGATCTCGGCCCCGTGAGGTTATGCCGGCTGAGCGACCCTCGCCGACAGACGGGAACTTAGCGGCGACCACCGCATCATCCCCCCTATCTCGGGGCAGGCGGAAGAGCGTACATATACTCTGTGAGCGGTATAATATGCAGTATCGCCGCAAGATGGATTCGTTTTCCGTAAGGAGAAAATGACGCGGATCCCTATAAATAGGTATATGCAAATGAAATCCATCACTTACTCTTGATCAAAGTGTGCTCGTGGAGTCTCTAAAAGTGCTTTTATTAAAATAAAGTTATTAATAGTTAGTTTCTGTGATGCATATTCATTTCCTGCATTTTGTATCTTGCCGAAACGCGGATATATAAAAGTTCTTAGCACTACTCAGCATTACTGAACACTTCTGCACTACTACAGTAGTAGTACAGTAGTGCTGTAGTGCTGTAGTACAGTAGTGTTGTAGTACAGTAGTGGCTCAAAATACTCCTAGTGCTCAGTAGTACTTTTCTACAAGGGTTAATTAGACAAAGGACCCCGCACAAACCTTATGGGAAGTGGCCCTTGGTTAAATTCGCTCAAATTGATGTATGTTGTAGCCCTTAATGTGAAACAACCTTACTTTGCGCGGACGTAGCTCGTCGGTCACGGGCTGCGGCCAGGGTCGCAAAGAGGTTCGGCCAGGAGGAGAGAGACAAGGCGATAATAATGCAGTAAAATACGGCTCGGCTAAGTATGAACGATAATATATATTTGGTGTGTTTCAGTACAGAGTGTGAGTGCGTGTATGTGTATGTGTATGTGTGTACGTGTGTGACCAGTTGTCGCGACTGGTAGCAACGATCGGCGGTGTATGTGTGTGTGTACAAAAGCGGTGTTGCGAGTGTGCGGCGTGTATGTGTAACGCGGGTGTGTGTGTGCGGCGGGCACGATTCGCCGTGCGAATCGTGGTCGCGTGCTTCGCTCGGTGACGCGCGGTGTGCGGGACGCGGGCTTACACCGGTAGCACGTGTAGTATGCGCGACGCGTCGCAACGCGAAGAGCGATACGTTGCCCCGAAAGGTGCGTTTTCTGCGTGCACGCGTGATACGGCACGACTCCGACTGTCGGAAGCGTCCGACGGAGGCGGGCGAATGCCTACCCCCTGGTTCTCGTCGAAGCCGGTCACGTATCACAGGTATGCGGAACTCTCGGCTCGGTCGCCTCGTTGCAAGGCTCTCGGAGCGGTCGCTGCAGCTGGTCGGAAACGGCCGACAGAGGCAGGGCGAGCCCTACCGCCGCGGTGCAGCGAAACGGTTCGAGGAGTCTGCTAGGAGCGGTGAGTCGCAGAGCGGAGCTGAGTGCAATAACTGACCGGTAAATGCCGGTAGTGGCAGAGAACACCCTTACCACCGCGGTATTGCTGGAGATATATCTGGAGATCGGATCAAGGAAACGGTCGGTGCTAGGAGTCGGATCAGGAGCAAAAAGCCAGAATTATTCTCTCGCCGCGTTTTTATACTAATTGTTGCTCCCGCTCGTATTGTTCCGGAATCATTCGGTGACTCTCGGCGTGGAACAATACGAGCGAGAGCTGCGGCGCTCGGGGTCGTTCGGCGATCTTCGGATTTTCGCAGACTTGCGAGTTCGCGCGGCCTGTAATTATGTTTGCGCTTCTTAAAATGTTTCGAGCGCACCGCGCTCTCATCGCGTACGGTGACCGGGGGGGCACCGTAGCGGCATCCGGCGAGTTGGCATTGCCGGGAACGATGCAGTTATGGGGGTGCATCGTTACA
>NW_017296164.1:29498-35619 GCF_001594075.2 Trachymyrmex cornetzi | reverse complement strand
CGTACATTCTAAGTACACCGCGACCTGCCTTAAAGACGGGAAGGCCATTATTTGTTTTCATCTTTCAACGCTATATTTTTTTATGTAATTGGGTTGGACAAAATTTTCCAAAGACCATTTCCGAAAGTTTGAAGCTTTTTCTTTCAGATGCCGTTGATGAAATTGACCTGTGAAGCGGTATAAAAAAGTTATAGCCCATTTTTCCAAAAGAAATACGGATTTTTCACGATTTTTTTTTAAACCCAATATTGTGAGATTGAAAATGTCTTGCTAGAATATCGTAACTATGACAAAAGATGGCGTGTACATCTGATCTAACGGGTATACGTGCGTGTGTGTGAATGTGTGTGCGTGGCTCCTGCTCTCAGCATCACCCAGGATCAACGACATGGACGTTTTTATACCGCTTCACAGGTCAATTTCATCAACGGCATCTGAAAGAAAAGGCTTCAAACTTTCGGAAATGGTCTTTGGAAAATTTTGTCCAGCCCAATTACATAAAAAAATATAGCGTTGAAAGATGAAAACAAATAATGGCCTTCCCGTCTTTAAGGCAGATCGCGGTGTACTTAGAATGTACGTGTAGAAAAAACTATTGAGTTTCAAGCTTTGTGGCCATGGAGACTTTTCATCAGAACATTAAGGGCTACAACATACATCAATTTGAGCGAATTTAACCGAGGACCACTTCCCATAAGGTTCGTGCGGAGTCCTTTGGCAATGGTGCGTGGAGTGTAACATTTTAATTTTCGCTTCGTACATTGCTTCTAGAAAATTATATCGCGGATGCAGAGTTTCGAGTAGCAGATCCCGACAGAATGGTCGCTCTCCAGGAAAATCTTTAATAAAATAAATAAAGTTTTCGGCCCGTTCGAGATAGACCTATTCGCATCAGTGATTAATAACAAATGCGAAGCCTACATATCCTGGCTCCCAGATCCAGGCTCAGTTGCGGTGGACGCGTTTACCTTCGCGTGGGGGGCGCTAACTTTCTATGCGTTCCCCCCGTCCATTACCGCGGGTCTTGAAGAAAATAGTAGACGACGGGGCGACGGACACATTGGTGATACGCTGGTGGCCGTCTCAGGCCTGGTTTCCGCTATTTTGTCACCTCCTTCGGTCATAACCATTAATTCTTCCTCCTAGCTACTCTCTTCTTTCATCTCCTTTCAGGAACCATCACCCGGCCTGAAAGACCTTTTCCCTGGGGTTTGCGAGTGTATCAGGGGAGCTTTCGCATCCCGTCTAGTGTCACCAGCAACAATTCCAGCCATTTTGACTCCGTAGCAGATTCGACGATCAAGCAATATACCCACACTCTACGTTCTTGGTGGACCTTCTCTTGGTGGACGTATCGCTCTATTCTCCATCAACTCCTCAAATGCTAGAGTTTTTAGCCCAAGAAGTACCCAAGACTTCCTCTTATTCGAGCGTAAACACCATAAGGTCAGTTGTCTCTCTAATTTTGCATAATGAAATTGGAAATAACCCATTAGTCAGACGATTCTGCAAAGGCGTGGCGGCTATCGAACTGACCCGAAATACGAATTACTGAGTTCGCCATGGAACTGATTAATCGAATTTGTTGTTTAGTGGAATTGACCACTTATGGTTGACACTTATGTTAATCACGGATCGGCTTAATCAAGTTGGTAAAACCGGTCCTTTGTATATAATATTACCTAACTCTAATGATATGTATCATTCATATAAAAGATTTGATATCAACAAAATTGGCGCCAAGTTAAATTCCTCAAAATTTTATGTATCGATCGTAAAAAAGATTTGATATCAACAATTGGCGCCAAGTTAAATTCCATGTAATTCAGATACCAAATTAAATAAATAATATTAATTTTAATGATATGTATCATTCCTATAAAGGATTTGATATATCAAGAACTGGCGCCAAGTTAAATCCCATTTCTTTATTTACTTAATCCAAATAATACTATCTTTAATTTTTATACAATGAAACCTAAGTATACAAATATCTTTTTTTTATTGACGGACTTCCTATTCCAATCCAAATGGTTTAAATTCCTCTTAAATGAAATTATTATATCACAATTCACACACACACACACACACACACACACACACACACACACACACACACACACACACACAAAAAGACATTTTCCAATTAAAGTAGTGGTTATTTAATTCTCCTTCAAAATAATACACAAAACGTTATCACAAAATTGCGTTACCTTGCCAATTTAAGGGGAGAAATACCTTTACAACCTTCAAAAAATGCATTTTTTTGCATAAAATGTTAGTACAACATATGAAGAATATACTGACAACATTTTAAATCGAAATTCGAAGAATTGTCGGAGTTATTACCTGTACCGTAACGCTCCGGAGCGCGCCACAGGTATAGTCGTGCGCTCGGAGCAAAGAGATCCATTTATTGTGGTCCCCTCTCTCATAATTAATATTATTAATCATGATGTACGTATAATCGATATAATAACATATCCTGCCAATATACGAAGATCTATCCAAGGAAGATTTACTTTAAAGATGCTTGGGTGGCCATACGCAGAATGCGAATGAAAGTTTTAACTCAATTGTATGGCGCCTCACTCCAAAGCACCTACATTGTGGGTTAAAAATTATTGAGATGCAGCGTACTTGGCTACTGGAGTGTTTAACGAAGATTATTCGTTCATTCTGCGCATTATGAGTATGCTGGATATCATAATAGGCAGGCAAAGTAAATCGTACGCCGACGACAATAATAACCGGCGAGTAGCTCGGCAGGAACGTCGACAAAAGAAGCTCGTAAAACCCGTCGACAGCAACTTTTAATGGAAAACGAGCTTTACGAGGAAACTGAAGGACTGTTATATGGTCTTGGGATCGCAGACTAACCAGTAAGTCAATGAAATAATATAGTTTTTATCTTTCAAAACTTTGAACTTTTTCTCAAAACGTCATTTTCAAAATTGGTGTGCAAGATAGCTAAAAAACTATTTAACTGATCCTCTTCAAATTGAACATACAATTAAACTATATAATTATCTTCTATGTAAACCTAAATATTTATGAAAATTATTTTAAAAAGGTATTTTTTTATTGCAAAATTCAATGAAAATTTTGTGAAAAATTAAAATTTTTTTTTCAAACAGGCGTCATTTTTTAATTTTTATTTTTTTCAGGTTCACATAGAGCGTATACATCTTATTAAACTAAAAAAATTTTTTTGTCTGTTTCAGATCAATACAACAGGAGCTACAGGTCCCACCTCTTCTTTTTCTTCTTCTTCTTTAATTATGGCTCCCGCCTCCCAATAACAAATAGGAGGTCGATACGGCCAGGTCACGTCTATGTTTGTTTTCCGTATATAAAAAATGATGCAACACCCGCGAAAATGGCGAAGCCCGCTCGGACACCGGGCGCCTGCATCATATGACGTCGTCACGCCGCAAGGACGCGCGTCAGGACGACAGAACGGGTAGTCCAAGATCGCGGGATGCTTATGTATGATGCAATGCTCGGTCAAAGTAGGCAACACTCTCAAAAATATACAAAGGAATAACACCCGAGACGAGGCGCGTCCGCCACGGACGAGTGGTTCATCAGAACTGTACATGTCCCATCGATTGGCAACTCATATCCAGTGATGCACATTTTGCTTCCCGGCAACACGGAATCCAGCCCCACCACTTGTACCCCCACCAAGCAGACACCTACTGGCATCGAGTCGGCCGTCTTCGCCGCGAGAACGAGCGAGACAGCGAGAGACAGCGCCGTCCTTCTCGCTCTACAAACGAGTATTAGAGATAAAAGGACTGCCGCTCTCTCTCGCTGTCTCGCTTCCTTTAGTATCGTAGTTGCTTGTTATAAGCGACCGAAAACCGAAAATGTATTTTCTCGGCCGCTCGGCGTATTCCTGTACAGGGTATCCCGATCTTTTTTGCCAATCACTTTTGTGTTGATAGAGCGGATTAAACTGAGTCGAAAAGTCCTCTACCATTTCGCAACATACCATTTCGTTTAGTTAACAAGATATTGATTACTAAACATTGCAAAATATTCATATTGAATAATTTTTTACTCAAATACTATCAATTTTACAAAAAAACTGCAAGGAACAAAAATTATTTATTTTTTTCTCATAAAATTTTGTGAATTTTTTCAGAATTTTTTATCAACTCTTTAATACTGCATTTTCTTATTTTTATCAGCATGAGAAAATACGGTATTATAAAATTCTGAAAAAATTCTCAGAACTTTATGAGAAGAAAATAAATAATTTTTGTCTCTTGCAGTTTTTCTGTAAAGTTGATAGTATTTGAGTAAAAAATTATTCAAGACCAATATTTTGCAATTTTTAGTAATTAATATCTTGTTAACTATTGCGGAAATTGCAAAATGGTGGAGGACTTTTCGATTCAGTTTAGTCCGCTCTATCTACACAAAAGCGATTAGCAAAAAAGGGACACCCTGATAAAGAGACATGCACACACATTCTAGATAACGATTTTAATAAATAGATTTTAATAAATTTTAATAATATTATATAAACCTTAATTTATATAAATATTATATAAATATTATATAATATATATTAATAATATATATATATTAATGTCATTCGTAATATTAATATGACATTAGTAATAGTAAATTATCAATATTATTATTATTATTACTTAAAAAATGCGATTTTATAATAAGAAAAAATCCTATATAGATTAAATAATTTAAATCATTTCAATTTTTTTTTAACTATAAAATGCAAATTTTAAACATTTGATGAAAATGTGTGTTCAAATATCAACTAAACTCTACCAAAAAAATTCTGTCTATAACAATACTCCAAGAATATCATTTAGAATGTGTTATTTAATACTAATTGCGATATTTTACTTTCTTTTTACTGAAAATTACCAATTAAAAAAATTTTTAAACAATATATATTACAGATATCAATACAAATGTTCTACCAAACAAATTCTGTGCGTATACTCGTAACTTCACGTTTGAAAAACATTATAATTCTTTTTAGTTTTAAAATAAACTTTATAAACTGCTCTTTTTCTTCTCTATTGTCTTTATTACATTTTTCAATTTTTTGATACATATATTCAGGGATATTATGTTTTAATTTTTATTTGGCAATTATGCGAGAACTCGTGTATATTACAAAACATAAAACAATAAGTAAAGAACAATTAATGCCCATTTCCACCAACGTGAATTAACTTTAATCTCGGTTCAATTTATCTTTAGAATTAGAAAAAGACGAAGAGCAAGTTGAACCGACATTAAAGTTAATCTACGTTGGTGGAAGTGGACATAAGAGCCTAAAACATCTAAATATTAGAAATATAATTATAAAAGCAAAAATTATCTTACATCTTTTTCGCGTTTAATCTATGCAGTAGAAAGCGTGTATATATATATATATATACTTGAATTTAAAAGATAATGATTTATTTTTATGGTAGTGTGTGTGTGTGTGTGTTGTTGTTGTTTTCTCATTATTAAAAACATACAATATAAAAATGAGTAAAGAACTCTTATAATTCAAACATAAAACAATAAGTAAAGAACAATTAATTAGAAATATACAATATAAAAATGAGTAAAAGACTTATAATTCAAACATAAAACAATAAGTCAAGAACAATTAATGCCCATTTCCACCAACGTGAATTAACTTTAATCTCGGTTCAATTTATTTTTAGAATTAGAAAAAGACGAAGAGCAAGTTGAACCGACATTAAAGTTAATCTACGTTGGTGGAAGTGGACATAAGAGTCTAAAACACCTAAATATTAATTAGAAATATAATTATAAAAGCAAAAATTATCTTACATCTTCTTCGCGTTTAATCTATATACAAACTTACCTATTTAAAAAAAAGGTAAAAAAAGCGCTAAGCGTTGGTGAAACTGGCCCAAATGGTGCTTCTCGTAAAGAATCACCATTTGAGCCAGTTTCACTAACGCCAATTACTTAATCGGCCGTGAAACTGATAACTAATCACGTTTGCTGTTTAGTAGAACTAATGATATGTATCATTTGTATAAAAGTAGATATACTCGGCCGGTTCTAACCCTAGGGGCTAGAGGGGAGCGCGGGGTGCGGGGGATACTCGTAGGCG
>NW_017296164.1:19920-29069 GCF_001594075.2 Trachymyrmex cornetzi | reverse complement strand
CATCTTATTACGCCGATTTTTCTCATTTTATAATATTCTTTTGCGATCAGCAGCGTTCGAACACGATCAGTGGCTCGGACATCGCTAGCAGCGGTTTCTGGAAAAAAGAGAATAAAAAAACTTTTTGATCACTATTCACTTTTTCAGCGAAGAATAATATGAATTACGCTAGTCACCGTAAATGCAATACCTTATGGCTTATATTTTGATTGCGCTGATGATGAGGAACTCGTTGGTGACTTTAATGCTTTTTCGTTGAGACATTTCCAATATCTCGGGTTTTCCTTCGATTGTGGTGGGGGACCTGGCGGACCTTGCTGTAAGGGACGGTACCCCTTGCGCTCGATCAATTTTCGACTTATATATTCTTTTACTCGATCCATGTTTCATCGCTCGTAATCGAAGTTTACGATTGAACGAAAAAAGCTTTGTACACTGTTTATATACACTGTCAGATCGGTGACATGTCGTGACGCGCTAAGAGAAGCGCCGATATTTCGGCTGCTAAACAAAAAAAAAACGTAACTCTTCTGCAGTAAATGTGGAATGCAGGATGTGCAGGTATCCGCACAAAGTTAACGCTCAAGTTTTATGTTCGCGCTTTGTCCTAACGACTATTTTGTCGGAATTTTCACGAAATGGAGAAATCGTGGAGTCCACTGGACATAACGAAATATATAATATGTCATAAGTGCTCGATACCTCAGTTGGTGCCTTGAGAGATTGTCGAATCGATCGCAATAAGAGCATTGCGAAAAGTGTGGCTAACTATCGTGCGAACGTCGTGGATATAGCGGACATAGCCGAGAACATTGGAAACGTGGATCCTGAATAGTTCGCGAATATTTGAGATGAAATGTGTTTTATAATAGAAATGGCAGAAAACTTGGAAGTAGATTTTGAGGAGATACTGAATGAAGATTCATCCGACGAAGAATCCGTGTTATCCGACGACACCGGTTTTGCCGGTGACGCGAGCGAATACGAAACGGATCTTGAAGAAAACTTTATACCAGCTGCGGAAATCCGTGCATTGAACGACCATACCAAATACTGTATGATCCAGTCTTATTACACAACGGGCGGTCCTTTAACCGTATGTGCTGCATGCATGGTGCTTTTGGCTAACATCGACACTGTGGGGATGAATTTTATAAAGAAACATAATATCAATTATATTGATGCGCTAAGCGGCCGGTTTTGCACGAATTGTAAAGTGGCATTGTACATTATATACCCGTGCAACAGATGCCCACAGTGCACAAATTAAAACTATTTGAACAGTAATGTGAACAGTATTGTGAACGAAATATGGATCACGATGAGATAATGGAACGAATGAAGATGGAGTACGATGAAAGCAATGTATTGCATATTAGAAAAGATGCGATACGCGTTCTGAAAAAATCCGTGACAGAGAGAGACACAAGTGTGCGAATATCACTAGTGCAATCTCTACGCGATCGAGAGTTAGAAATATGGGGCCAGCGTGTCATGGAACAAGCAGAAATTTACAACGAGCCCATTTGTTTCTGGCCTTTATTCGCGCGACAGAAAGTGTACATGCGGTTATTCAACAAACATTGTGAGAACTATGACTTTGAAAATAGATATAAAACCGACGATTTAACAGACAACGACTCTTTTTATGTGTCGAAAATCGCGATGCAGACCGTTTATCACTGCTACAGAAACATTACGATTCCCGCGGGTGGTGAAAAAACAGCCAATCTATTGATAGGTGGTCATGCAAATATGTCATGTTATTACTGCGAGGATCCTGCTTTAAAAAAAAAATATTTTCGTGACATGTATGATGATGAATGCTTTGCTTATGAACTATGCTGTTTCGCATTAGAAAATTATCACATGGCATGAATGTACTATGCAATTATAGATATGGAGTGGTGGTGCAACGTGTGTGATCGAGTCACTTGCAAGTGCTCCGTGGAAGAGTGCGATGTGATCTAAAGACTTTGATTTAAAAAACATGGAAAACCACGAGCGAGTGGAACGCGAACTGCTGGAGCAGTGCGGTCAGGTCGCTACTCTGGTTGAGTGTTTCGCGTGGCTACAACGATGCGACGAATGCATCGAGCGGATCGTAGAACTTTGTCGTGCCAAGCGTCCGCGCCTCGCTGTTGGACATAGACAATCCGTGGTGGCGAGGATCGCGTGACTCGCAGGTGCAAAATCGCAATTGGAGCGACGTTTCGTGCACATTGGTGGTGGGCACGCGAGTGACAAATACGCGAGTGGCAACGAGTAATCTCTCGTCTGGAGAGAGATTGAAACCCGTCTAGTGACGGGCGCGGTGATAAATTTTAATCACATCGAACCGCGGCGGTTTTTGGAAGACGCGAGAGAAATAGTGCTCGAGCGCGTGCAAGACGCTATAGAAAGACATGGTAGTGTAAAAGTAAACACCGCGTTCAACGGCGAGTTCGCGACGAAAGATAAACGTGCCATTAAGAGTATAAACATTAAGAACATTGAGATATACCGATACACCGATTTGCGCAAGTGGTACGAGCGACACGTCATCGAGCTTACGCTGATGTCGCTCGAAGAGTTCCAAGAACGCGACAGCGGGTGGGCGCTATCGCGAATCCTCAACGTGACTGTTATTGTGAACAAACTAAATCCCATGCGCGCGGGATGTCATGTCGAAGTACCGCGGGAAATAATGACGAAACGAGCGGTGATCAGTGTGCGTACGACGGACAATGCGTGCTTCGCGTGGTTGATGGTCGCCGCTCTGTACCCGGCTGAAAAGTACGGAACGAAAGTTATCGTATCCACATTACACTGCAGTATTGAATCTCGCGAGCATCGAATTTCCAATGATATTGAAAGACATTAACAAATTCGAACAATTGAACGACATATCGATCAACGTGTATAACATCGAGAATAAACGGGTCCTTCCTCTACAGCTCACCAGCGACAAGAAGGAAAAGCATGTCAACATGTTGTATCTGCAAGATCCACGTAACGACAGTCTCGGCCACTTTGCGTGGATAAAAAATCTGTCCCGTCTCGTGAACTCGCAACTCTCGAAAAAGGAGCACAAGAAATTTTTCTGCGATCGGTAAATACACATAAAAAATTATTATTTTCCGTCTTACTAATAAAATAATGGTAATAGTTATAATTTTTTTTTGTTTTTTTCAGGTGCTTGTACTACTTCAGTACGAGCGCAAAGTTGCATTCGCACACAATGGATTGCAGGAAAATAAACGATTGCGCCATCCGACTGCCGAGCGAGGACAACAAATGGCTCGAATTTGGAAACTATAATAACAAGGAACGCGTTCCATTCATCATTTACGCCGACTTGGAGTGCATTCTACAGAAGACGTAGCCCGACAAGGAAAATGCGTACACATATCAGCGGCCCAAAGTATGCAATGTGTGCTACTACGTGCGTTGCTCATACGACAACTCGTTATCGTCGTATCAGTTCCGTCGCGATAAAGACTGTATATCATGATTCGCGCGACAACTCAACGATTTGGCGCATCGCGTAAAAGATATTATATCCGCCAACGTGCCCATGGAAGTGCTGTCTAAACAGCAATGGGAGACATACCGTAGCGCGACGCGTTGTTACATCTGTGAGAAACCGTTCGCGCCAGACGATACTCGTACCCGCGATCATTGCCACTTAACCGGTAAATTCCGTGGTCCAGCACATTCAAACTGTAATCTTAATTATAAAAGTTCATTTAATATTCCAGTTGTATTTCACAACTTGTTGGGCTACGACGCACACTTTCTAATTAAAGAAATCGCTACAGCATATGAGGGACAAGTAGATGTTCTACCGATAACAAAGGAAAAATACATTTCATTCACTAAACATGTCGATAGCACCAAAGATAAAAATACAAATCATTTTCAGAAAAATTGCGTAAAATTAAGGTTCATTGATTCCTTTAAATTTCTAAATACAAGCCTCGATAAATTGGCGTCGTATCTCGACAAAGATAAATTAAAAATTGTATGTTCCGAATTTTCAACTTTGTCAGACGAAAAGTTTGAATTACTGACTCGTAAAGGTGTCTTTCCGTACGAGTACGTTGATTGTGTTGAAAAATTTCAGGACACGCGCTTACCACCGCGCGAATCATTTTACAGTTCGTTGACGGGTGATACAGTATCCGAGAGCGATTACGCTCACGCCGTGAACGTATGGCAGCGATTCTCCATCCGAACGCTTGGCGAGTATAGCGATCTGTACTTGAAAACTGATGTATTGTTATTAGCCGACATTTTCGAAAATTTCCGTGAAAGTTGCGTCGTGAGTTACGGTCTCGATCCCGCAAATTACTATACACTGCCAGGTTTCACGTGGGACGCTATGCTAAAACATACGCGCGTAAGATTTGAGTTGCTCACCGACATTGATATGGTCATGTTCATCGAGCGTGGAATACGCGGTGGCCTCAGTCAGTGTTCCAACAGGTATGCGCAGGCTAATAACAAGTACATGCGTTCGTACAACTCGTCGAAACCATCAACGTACTTAATGTACTACGACGTGAATAATTTGTACGGATGGGCGATGTGTCAACCATTGCCATACGCCGAATTTCGATGGATCAAAGACGTTGTGAACTTTGACGCGAGCGCGATCGTTCCGGATTCACCCACCGGTTATATTCTTGAAGTCGATCTCGAGTATCCACAGCATTTACACGATCAACACATTGACCTGCCTTTCTGTCCGACGCGCGATAAGCCGCCTGGCAAGCGCGAGGATAAACTTCTAGCGACTCTGTACGATAAACAGCGTTACATCATCCACTACCGTAATATGCAGCAATGTACTCGTCACGGTCTTCGCGTAACAAAGATCCATCGGGTGCTACAATTTGCGCAATTTCCATGGCTTCGCGAGTACATTCAACTCAACACAAATTTCAGAACTCGCGCGAAAAACGATTTCGAGAAAAATTTGTATAAATTAATGAACAACGCGGTTTTCGGCAAGACCATGGAGAATGTGCGCAAACACGTCGACGTAAAATTAATAACAAAATGGGACGGACGGTACGGCGCGGGGGCAATGATCGCGAAACCGAATTTTCACAGCCGCAGCGTCTTTGCAGAAAATTTAATCGCCGTCGGACTGCGTAAACTCGAGGTGAAGTTCAACAAGCCGATTTACGTGGGTATGTGTATACTCGACATATCGAAAGTTTGCTTGTACGAATTTCACCACGAGTATATATTACCACTATTTCGTGACAAATGCAAAATCATGTACACCGACACGGACAGTCTCATTTACCGTATAGAATGCGACGATGCTTACGAGTGTATGAAACGCGATATCGCAAGATTCGACACGAGCGATTATCCGGCAGACAACGCGTACGGTATGTCTCTCGCGAATAAAAAAGTACCCGGTCTTATGAAGGACGAGAACAATGGTATGATAATGACCGAATTTGTTGGACTCAGAGCGAAGATGTACGCGGTGATGGTAGATGGCAAAAAGGACACCAAAAAAGCGAAAGATGTAAAGAGTAACGTAGTAGCGCGAACGATAACGTTCAACGATTACACGCGGTGCTTGAACGAAGAGATCGAAATGACTTGTCATCAATCGTGTATACGATCTAAACTGCATGAGGTATACACGATACCCGAATCGAAAATCGCTCTGAGTCCATACGATGACAAACGGTACGTCGTACCTGACTCGACGGAGACGTTACCGTGGGGACATTGGCGGATACCTTTGTAATTTATATATGCATTAACATTTATATTACTATTATGTTTTTTTTATATACTCTTATATTTTTATATTTTCATACATTTATCATGTATTACTATATCTTATGTATTATCGTAATTTGTACTTTGTATATGTTTTCCTACATTTTTTATTTTTTATTTTCTTATAGTGAATATGTATTACTATTATGTATTATTATCATTATAATTTCGTCATGCATGTGTTTTTTTTTTACATTTATATAAGTCTTACTATTATATTTTATGTAATACCATTTATTATATATTACTATTATTTTTCATTTCATGTATCGTACATTTATAAGTAGTTTATATAAGTCTTACTATTCATGTATCGTACATTTGTAAGTATTTTATATCTGTATACTCCAAAACGAAGATGGAAGGGATAATAAAAATATTTTACACGTTTATGCTTATATTGATATATTTGTTATATGTATCTATAATACAAAATATATATGAATTAAAATTTTATCAAATGACATTGTTTTTGTGTATCCATGAATTGTGCAATCCATCGAATCCCAGCCACTTGATGTACACCTTGTCTCCCTTCCTGCGCAGTACTTTCTCCACGAGATATACATCCGGATGAATAGCGCGATGCAACTCGTGCTCGTAGAATGCTCCAGCGACGGATTTTCCGCGATAGTCCTCGAGTAAGTAGGTTACGAGATTGGTACGTTGCACTTTAACGATCGTAAACATCTCGGTGGTCTAATTTGGCGTGTAACCCTTCTCAAAAACTGTCTTGTACTTGCTTACGCGTACCGAATCGCTTACTTTGAATTTTGCCGGACCTGCGATCTTTATAGCGCTGTACACTGTGCTCAAGAGTCTTTCAGCGATCGCAGGAGTTACGTCGACAGGTCGCATGCCGATGGTGCGATGCTTGCGCGCGTTGTAATCTGACACGAGACGCGACAGCTCTCGTCGACCCATTTGTAATTGCCGTTGAGCGTAAATATCTTCCACATGTCGTTCTTGAGAGTGCGATTAAACCGCTCGACCACTGACGCTTTCAACGTCGAATACGTGGAACAGTGATTAACGTCATGTTTTTTCAAGATTTTCTGCACATCGGCGTTGTAAAATTCCTTCCCCATATCCGTTTGTAAATTTTTCGGACATCTTCCACTCGCTCGAACGATCTCGGCGATAGCGTCAGCCGTCTCGCTTCCACCCTTGCTCTTGAGTGGAACGGCCCACGCGTACTTGCTCAACACATCGATGACGGTGAGTATGTAGTGGTGACCTCTGTTGAGGCTCGAGTACGGACGCATCTCAACGGCCTGCCACAGATCGTCGTATCCCCGGACTATGACGCGCCTTCGCGGAAAATTTCTTCTTGCAGGAGCGTGCAATTCCTCAACGAGTCGACGTCTCTCGGAGCTAACTTTTTTGTTTTCATCGGATCTCTTTTTCATGATTCGACGCGTAATATACAAGAAAATAATGTATTTTTTCTCGCTGTTGTCACTCGACTGCCTCGTTTCATTGATACACGATTTAATTTATAATAAGACCGGCTTCGCGGAGTTCCTCGATGATCGACAGCATCTCGGTGTCGTGAGCGTTGCCCGCTCGGTGCGAAGCGTCGAGCAATCGTAGACGATCCACCAGCTTGTTGGGATCGTCCCAGTGCACGTAATCAAACGCGTTGTCGTTTTGCGTCATTGCGTGAGGTAATCCTTTTCCAGATTTCTTACTCTGTTTCTTGGGTGTGACCAGCATCAACGGCGCGATTATGTATTTGTACTTGTATCCTCTGTTGCTCAATAATCGACCTTGCGAATGATGCTTGTGTTTGTGCGCGCTCGTCATCAACAGCATGCTCTTGTACTTGTGCATATCGTCTTCCGTGTAAAGGGCATCGTCGGGCATTCCCTTTAAAATCAACTCGTAAAGACCGGAGGTACCGGCGTATCGTACGCCGTCGATAATTATGTTGTCCGCATCATCCACGTCGAAACGTTTATTGCCAAACATCAATCCATCCTTGTGTAGGTAAACGCCGTACACATGATCTATACCGCTCTCTTTATCTTGCGCTCCCCGCAGGTCAGCCTCGACGTACTTTTGACCCAGCGGACCCAAGTTGGCTCGTAACGCCTCTACAATTATAGCAGGCGTGCCTACGCGACGCGATACTAAACGATAACGCAACTACAATAAGCGTCGTTACACGACACAACGAGACTCGACAACGTGACTACTCTACGCGTTTCTACGCGACTCTACTCTACTCGGAAATCGGAAGTGACTCCCCTGTGGCGAGAGGAACGAGCGCGACTCGGCACTCGATTCTATCCGAACGACTCTAATTTACTTCAACTCGACGATGAATATCATTCCCTTTACTCTGACTCCCGAAACGCGACTAATGATTTCCAAGGCTCGGGAGGATGGCACGTGGCTCGCGGTTCCGCGGCTCTACACGGCAGCCATTACGCCGATCCCTCGTTACGATGCGATCTGGCTTACGTGCGATCCACCCGGCGACGTACCCCGGTCGGCAGCTTCACCAACGATGACGCTCGTCTCACCCTAGCTGTCCTCTCCGTCCTCTCAATCTCCTCTCACGTATCCCTCAGCAATCTCTGGCTTCGCACCCGGACTTGGCGGCGGCAATCTCGCACTTCCCCTACAGAACTCGGCTCGCTCATCCACCGAAAGAGAGTGAGGCCCGGGAGCTCCCGACGGATTCTCGCAGGCTGCTTAGCGCTCCCCTCCCTCCTGTGGGGGGTAGTAGTCACGTTGATTGACTTCCGCGTGTCACGATATCCGCGCGTGCCGTGCAGGCCCGCGCGACCTTGAATCCTGGCTCATCAGAGCGCGCAGTGAAGGTCCCTGTCAAGGGTGGCGTCTCTGCTCACGGCCCCCTGCACTTCCTGGCCTGGCGGAGGAGATCGGGATGGATTTCCTTCTCGCTCCCCGTCGGGGCCCTGTGTCCCCGACGGACGTCCGTTCGGCCCCTTAAGGGTGGCCGGGAATTCTGGCCTCCTCCGGTGCTCTGCAAGGGGTGCATGGTGAAAGTATGGTTCCCTTCGCATGCGACAGCGATTACAAGCAATGATATAAAATAATACAACCTGCTTATCCGGGCTCCCGGATGTGCGTCCTTCTCTCTTAGCTTCTTCTTAGGCCTTCCTTCCAATCCTGTCCTTCTCCGGTCTTCCTTCCAAGGGTGGCGGGCGAGACGACACGATGATGCAATGAAATTTCACAGCAGCTGCCGAGCGTGATCCGTGGTGCGTCTACGCTTTCTGATACGCTTGATCATTACGCAAAAGAAATGCTACTACAAAAGAAGAAAATCTGCCGAGTAGAATAAATGACGCGAGTTTTAACGCACGTTCGCAGGTGCGCTTGCACGC
>NW_017296164.1:14722-19884 GCF_001594075.2 Trachymyrmex cornetzi | reverse complement strand
GGCGCGAGTCCGCCGTCGACAAGTCCGCACAGTGACGGACAAAATGTCACGTCACAACTCCCCCCTACTTAAAAAGGGCCGAGGAGATCTCGACGAGTGTCACTTGCTGCCAACTTGGTTACTCTTTTCGACTCTACTTGTTTCGCCCTGCGAAACGTGCGGGAGAGGAGCTGGGATTCTCGTCGAAGCGTATACTGGGACCGCGAAAATGGTACGAATCCGACGTATCAATCAACATTTATCCGCGGAGAGTGTAACGTGACCGCGGGCGCGTACAGCACCGACAAAAGTGCGCACACAATACACGAATTTTCGACGAACGTGCCACCGGGATATTAGATATTGGAAAGGCCCGCGCAGATCATTTACCTGCCGATCACCGCACGGAGTATTACAGATCTAACGATACGCGTCGTCGACCAAAACGGACGATTGCTCGATTTTCGCGGAGAGGAGATCACCGTCAGATTGCACGTGCGACAGAGACAGCGATAACGTGAGCGTGAGATGCTTATATTGAACGGAGCAGAGCGCACGCAGAGAAATAACAAATTCTTTATAAGGCCGATGACGTCACAGCTCGATAACACAGGCTCATCAGGCTGCATCAGTAAAAAGAAGCTTAGCGCGTCGAACGTTAAATTTTTACAATCTTTGGGATTCGCAGTGCGCAACTTTTGAGATGATTGATATCTTGAATATTACCGGTGAGTCGATCTTTGACGATCGCATCGTCAAGATCGAGACTCACACGTACAATCCGTTCGCCAATACAACGTTCGGGTACTGCGACGAGATAAGAATACCAATACAGAAACAGAATTTGTACACGTTACCGTGCGAAGGTTTTCTCTACGTCGAAGGAAGATTGACGGTGAAAAAAAGACGATCAGACACCAACGACGCTTGTACATAATTGTGTGGCGTTTATGTTTGATGAAATTCGATATGAACTCAACGGTGTGGAGATTGATCGCAACAGAAACGTAGGCATAACTAGCACGCTCAAGAATTACGTGTCGCTGACGTATGATAAAGCTTTGATTGCGTTCAACGCTGGATGGAACACTAGATCCGACACGGAGGAAGGACACTTTAATCTTTGTGTACCGCTCAGCATGCTGTTGGGCTTTTGCGAAAATTACAAACTCTTGATCGTCAACGCTCGCCACAAATTGATTTTGATACGAGCGCGCAACGATAGCAATTGCTTGGTGGGAAATCCTGTGACGGAGTCTGAAATTGAATTATTTAAAGTACAGGGGCGGATGCCTCATGTTGCGTTAAACGAGATCAATAAATTATCAATGCTGCGAGCATTGGAAAGTGGTTGTTATCTGAGCATGAGTTTTCGCTCGTGGAATCTGTACGAGTATCCTCTGCTACAGAATACGACAAAGCATTCATGGACCGTCAAAACGGCGACTCAGCTTGAGAAGCCGCGATACGTTATCTTTGCTCTGCAGACTGGTCGAAAAAATGTCATGTTACAAAATGGTAGCGTGTTCGACGATTGTAATTTGAGTAACGTGAAACTTTATTTAAATTCAACGTTTTATCCGTACGACGATTTAAATCTGGATTTTGGCAAAAAGAGATACGCCGTCCTGTTTGATATGTACGCCTGTTTTCGTAGAGCGTATTATGGAAACGATTACATCGAAACACTACTCAACGTGCTCTCATTTAGCGAGGAAGGACCTTTTGTAGTCATTGATTGTTCGCGACAAAACGAATCCGTCAATGGTACCACTGTGGTCGTGCGCATAGAATTTGACTACAAGGAGAATGTACCTGCAAATACTACAGCCTATTGTCTCATTATACACGATTGCGTGGTTCAGTACAATCCGTTGACCAACGTTGTGCGTAAAATCACCTAAGTGCATTCTCCGACATGCTATAAAATATATGATTCATCGAAATCAATCTCAGTCTCGAAAAATCGTTCGCCATGACCGTACCAACGTTTGTGGATCTGCAAGGATTTATCGTCGGAAAGAAATTTATCGTGAAGGAAGTGGCGGTATTGAGAAAAGGAGCCATTCTCTCTCATTAAATTTTTACGTGTCCTATGCCATGGAGTTTCTTGACAAAATCAGAAAAGTATTGCGCTTCCTGGCTGAGTGCTTATCACCATGGATTGCATTGGGAAGACGGGATAATCCCGTACACCATGGTGAAACGCCTGATTACAATGACTGTAATTGGTGTGGAAGAGAATGACGACAATAAGGCTCTCGTATACGTTAAAGAACATGAAAAACGCGAATGGCTGGCTGATGTACTCGATAGCGATAACTTGACCATTGAGACCTTGGATGCTGATTACAAAGATATAGATTCTTTACATAATCTAGATATTACCAATACTATGCGATGTGTAAAGCATGTTAAGAATTGTACGTTACAAAATGTATTTAAAATACATGACTGGTGGTCACAACGCCAAAAGAAAATGTATCAAGTTTAAAGAATAAAATATGAGATTTTTTTAAAAATACGTTTTAGATTTCTTTTCATTTCCCTTCCTTTGTAATACACGTATGAACGTATGTATAAACATATGTACGTATAAACGTATGTATGAACGTATGTACAAATGTATGTATAAACGTATGTACGTATAAACGTATGTATAAACGTATGTATGTATGTATGTATTGTGACGTGACATTTTGTCCGTCACTGTGCGGACTTGTCGACGGCGGACTCGCGCTTCCTACCGGCTCGAAGGGCGAGCGTGTAGGCGAGGGCGCACGCGAGCGTGCGTGCAAGCGCACCTGCGAACGTGCGTTAAAACTCGCGTCATTTATTCTACTCGGCAGATTTTCTTCTTTTGTAGTAGCATTTATTTTGCGTAATGATTAAGCGTATCAGAAAGCCTAGACGCGCCACGGATCACGCTCGGCAGCTGCAGTGAAATTTCATTGTATCATCGTCTCGCCCGCCATCCTTGGAAGGAAGACCGGAGAAGGACAGGATTGGAAGGAAGGCATAAGAAGCTAAGAAAGAAGGACGCACATCCGGGAGCCCGGATAAGCAGGTTGTATTTTATATCATTGCTTGTAACCGCTGTCGCATGCGAAGGGAACCATACTTTCATCATGCGCCCCTTACAGAGCACCGAAGGAGGCTTCCGCCAAGCCAGGAAGTGCAGGGGCCGTGAGCAGAGACGCCACCCTTGACAGGGACCTTCACTGCGCGCTCGGATGAGCCAGGATTCAAGGCCGCGCGGGCCTGCACGGCACGCGCGGATATCGTGACACGCGGAAGCCAATCAGCGTGACTACCTCCCCCCGCAGGAGAGGGGGAGCGCTAAGCAGCCTGCGAGAATCCGTCGGGAGCTCCCGGGCCTCACTCTCTTTCGGTGGATGAGCGAGCCGAGTTCTGTAGGGGAAGTGCGAGATTGCCGCCGCCAAGTCCGGGTGCGAAGCCAGAGATTGCTGAGAGATACGTGAGAGGAGATTGAGAGGACGGAGAGGACAGCTAGGGTGAGACGAACGTCATCGTTGGTGAAGCTGCCGACCGGGGTACGTCGCCGGGTGGATTGCACGTAAGCCAGCTCGCATCGTAACGAGAGATCGGCATAATGGCCGCCGTGTAGAGCCGCGGAACCGCGAGCCACGTGCCATCCTCCCGAGCCTTGGAAATCATTAGTCGCGTTTCGGGAGTCAGAGTAAAGGGAACGATATTCATCGCCGAGTTGAAGTAAATTAGAGTCGTTTGGAGAGAATCGAGTGCCGAGTCGCGCTCGTTCCTCTCGCCACAGGGGAGTCACTTCCGATTTCCGAGTAAATTAGTGTCACGTAGAAACGCGTATAGTAGTCGTGTTGTCGAGTCTCGTCGTGTCGCGTAACGACGTTTATTGTAGTTGCGTTACCGTTTAGTATCGCGTCGCGTTGGCACGCCTGCTATAATTGTGTCGCCGAGCATTGTGCCGTCGCATCGGAACACGGATTGTCGCGTTGCCGAGTTAACTTCCGGTTGTGGTGTCACCGAGTAGAGTCCGTTTCCGGGATTCACGTGTCTAGTAAAGTCGTGTCGCATCGAGGCGTTTGCTGTAATCGCGTCGCACCATCGCCGTGGAGTCGGCCGCGAGCCGGCGTTGCACGTCCGGGAGTCGGGTGGTACAGCGGGGACGGGTTCTGGCCGGTTGTCGAGGGGCGGGCGTTTGACACCGTTGGAAGATACCGCGGGGAAGGTCGGGGCTCGTGCTGTAACGTATGACCGGCGTCCGGCGCTAGAAGTAAGTTTGCGACTCTCGGTGCGAGTACCAAGAGTATCGAGTAGAGCGGAGGAGCGAAGATCCGGACAGTATTTGTAATCACGTCATTAATGTAATTTATCATATTTACTTTATCATATTCCTTCAAATATTACTGTTCTTATTATTACGCTCTCGCGTAGTTTATTCTTGTGGAGTATCTCTCTCGCCCTCCGACAAACTTCCTCTTGCGACCCACCTCCTACCGTCGTGAATCGGTTACGGACAAAGGTAAGGAGATTTCGGACAGAGTGGCACGCTCTCTCGTGCCTGGCGCCCAACTTAGTAATAAGAATTACAATTTTGGCCGAAAAACCGCCTGGCTGTCACAAAATTCAGTTACCGAGGGAAAGGAGATACTTTTGCGTACGAGGAGTACGAAGAACACGAGATGAAGTTGTGCCGTTGCTCGCGAGTACGATTACAGTATGTATAAACGTATGTATAAACGTATGTATGTATGTATAAACGTATGTATGTATGTATAAACGTATGTACAAACGTACGTATAAACGTATTTATGTGTGTATGAACGTATGTATAAACGTATGTACATATAAACGTATGTATAAACGTATGTATAAATGTATGTAAAAACGTATGTATAAACTGGTGACAAAAAAAATACGTAGAATGACATGATAAAACGTGTTGCGACACGTTCGAAATTCTTGAAATGAGGGGGACAGACTGCCCCTTCTTCGATTTTAGAAGTATTACCATATACGTCAAAATTTACGAAAATGCGATCAGTCTTGCCATACCCGCTTGTACGAACGGTTGAAAATGTACTTCGCCAAAGAGAGCGCATCGAACTACGTGAAGAAGGAATATAACGTTTAAGTTTCAATGTTTTATACAGGGTGGACCATCTGAAGTGATCCAGTCAAATATC
>NW_017296164.1:11624-13511 GCF_001594075.2 Trachymyrmex cornetzi | reverse complement strand
CTTAAAATAAGCGTGCAGCTGAGGTCACATTATTGAAACGAACGATACCGAGTTTGTAGAACTAAGATTGAAAGTCTAGAAAAGAAATATTTCCACCAAATAGAAAATACGTGTGTACAGGTGCTTTGCGAAGACTGGGACTGTCAACAGAGCCGCAATTCCGTGTAGCAGTAGTTGCGCGGTCTTGCGATAGATGGTGATGGCATATGTTAGATAAGAACAGATGTATGCGTTTGAGTAAGACAGAATGATATATATTATATAATATAATGTAAAAACTGAATCAAAGATGTCACCACTATTATCGAATTTGGAATTAAAAAAGTCTGTACTATCGACCTTAATCGAGTTGCGTAATCGGTTTAGCATCCCCTTAATATTTTTTTTTAAAAAAAGGTAAAAAAAAGCGCTAAGCGTGCGTGCTTTCCGTAACAATTATTTGGGCTGGTTTCACCAACGCCAATTACTTAATTCGCAGTGGAACTGACTAATTGCGTTTGCTGTTTAGTGGAATTGACCATTTATCGTTGACACTTATGGTTAATCACGGATTCGGCTTAATCGAGTTGGAGAAACCAGTCCTTTGTATATAATATTACCTAACTCTAATGATATGTATCATTCATATAAAAGATTTGATATCAACAAAATTGACGCCAAGTTAAATTCCATGTAATTCGGATACCAAATTAAATAAATAATATTAACTTTAATGATATATGTATCATTCCTACAAAGGATTTGATATATCAAGAACTAGAGCCAAGTTAAATCCCATTTCTTCATTTACTTAATCCAAATAATACTATCTTTAATTTTTATACAATGAAACCTAAGTATATGTACATCTTATTGAAAGATCTTCCTATTCCAATTCAAATAGCTTAAATTCCTCTTAAATGAAATCATTATATCACAATTCATTCACACACACACACACACAAAGACATTTTCTCTTCCAAGTAAAACAGTGGTTATTTAATTCTCCTTCAAAATAATATACAAAACGTTATCACAAAATTGCGTTACCTTGCTCAATTCAAGTGTTATCACAAAAAATTAAAGAGTTAGCCATATCAAATGAAAAAATTTAATTTAAATAGAACAATTTTTTATGTATGAACACTCGGCGCTGCTAGATCTCGATATCGATATAATAACAGTACTAAGATATGAATGTTATATTCAGAAAAATAAGAAAAATAAGAATGTAATACTCAAAAAATGTAATATTTAGAAAAATAACATATGAATAAGGAATATTAGAATTATATTAAAAAATATGAATATTTAAAAAAATAAGAAAAACGAGAAGCATTCCCAACGAGAGTTAAAGTATTTATAGTGTGTATATATGCGATTGAGTTATAGAGTCGTGTAAATTATGAACGTTGTGAATACTATTAAGTTTAAGTCTGAGAAAAATAAATTTAGATTTGTAAACGTGCGTTATGAAAGAGATATAAATATGTAACGTCCGGTGCGCTACACTATAGCACTCCGGCCGTTTACCAAGCGAACGCGAGCCCACAGTATAGCAAATGATACAATACGTGCCGCGAGAACCTATAGCATATGCTACCGTTGCCGTTGCCAACGAACGTTGCGCGCACAGCGCCTGCGCGACTCATAAAATAGAGAACTAATAGGAAATGCGCTAAAAACGCGAAGATTGCACCGCTAAAAAACGGGAAACGACGAACATTAGAACTAGCCATTTAATAATCGCGAAGAAATAACACCGATTCATTAAGAACAAATGAAAACACGTAATGCACCTACAAAATGCATAGCGATGCAACACAAAATGCATGCATAAATCACGAAGGCCTCAAATAGCAAATGGGAGCTACTGCAATTTGAAGGAAGGCACGAATAACGAAATAA
>NW_017296164.1:6166-11490 GCF_001594075.2 Trachymyrmex cornetzi | reverse complement strand
AGCCAAGCGCACCCTTAAGAATATTGTAAACCCCGCTAAACACGAGAACGATCAAAAAGACGAAAAGACACGCAGCAATCGAATAAATCATGATAAAAAATTAGAATATTCTAGAGAATTTCGCAACTACAAGTGTAACGATGCACCCCCAGAAATGCATCGTTCCCGGCAATGCCAACTCGCCGGATGCCGCTACGGTGACCCCCGGTTACCGTACGCGATGAGAGCGCGGTGCGCTCGAAATCTTTTTAAGAACAAACATAATTTCAGGCCGCGCGAACTCGCAAGTCCGCGAAACCCGAACGTCGCCGAACGACGCCGAGCGCCGCAGCTCTCGCTCGTATTGTTCCACGCCGAGAGTCACCGAATGATTCCGGAACAATACGAGCGGAGCAACAATTTAGTATAAAACCACGGCGAGGGGATATTCCGGGCTTTTTGCTCCTGATCCTGATCCTAGTACACCGACCGACTCCTAGATCCGACATCCGAAGCAATACCGCGGTGGTAAGGGTGTTCTCTGCCACTACCGGCATTTACCGGTCAGTTATTGAACTCAACTCCGCTCTCCGACTCACCGCTCCTAGCAGGCTCCTGGAACCATCTCGCTGCACCGCGGCGGTAGGGCTCGCCCTGCCTCTGTCGGCCGTTTCCGACCAGCTGCAGCGACCGCTCCGAGAGCCTTGCAACGAGGCGACCGAGCCGAGAGTTCCGCTCATCCGTGATACGTGCCCGGCTTCGACGAGAACCAGGGGGTAGGCATTTGCCCGCCTCCGTCGGACGCTTCCGACAGTCGAAGTCGTGCCGTATCACGCGTGCACGCAGAAAGCGCACATTTCGGGGCGCCGTATCGCTCCTCGCGTTGCGACGCGTCGCGCATACCACACGTGTTCACGGTGTAAGCCCGCGTCCCGTATACCGCGCGTCACCGAGCGAAGCACGCGACCACGATTCGCACGGCGAATCGTGCCTGTCGTACACATACACACCGCACACTCACAACGACACCGATTCTGTACACACACGCACATACCGCCGTTCGTAACTACCAGTCGCGACAACTGGTCTTACACGTAAACACATACACATATATATACACACACTCACACGCTGTACTTAAACACACAGAATATATATCATCGTTCTTATTTATCCAAGCCGTCTTTTACTTCATTATTACCGCCTTGTCTCTCTCCTCCTGGCCGACCCTCTTTGCGACCCTGGCCGCAGCCCGTGACCGGCGAGCTACGTCCGCGCAAAGTAAGGTTGTTTCACAAGTGTGCGAAAACACCCCCTTACCGCGAGGGGTCACAATGCGAAACATATATAAAGCGGGATGATTTACAGACAAATAGCCTTATTCCTTCTTAAGCTACCCAAACGGTAAGGACTCCTAGCGCTTTCAATAGCGCTCCGGACCATCCGTTACATCCTACAATTCCAGCTCTGATCGTGCGCCAACCACGGCGTCAGACGAGCTAATCCCTTGCCTGATCTCTACAGCGCAAACCACGGCGACGTTGAGATCACTTCCTTGCGAAAATTCCAACGAGCGCCTTCTCGGCGTCGAGGTTTTTCGCACTTTCTTTCTTTCCGATCTGCCGCTAACACCAAACGTTCTTTCTGGGCGCAGATGCCACAGAGAAAGCGTACCCGCGGCAAGCGAGGAGGGTGGCGGACCCACTTGAAGCAACTACAACGGGAGCTGCTCAAGGACGGAATATTCGACCCATCCCAGCACTGGGAAGCCAACGCCGGAAATATAATAGAAGCGGACGCCGACGCACCTGCCCACACGCGCGAAAACGCGGTAAAATCGGACACGGTCCTCACTCCAGAGGCTCCGAAAATCGTAACTACAACGCCGAAAACACAACCACGGCCTCCACAATCGCCACCACATATCGCGCCCGTGCGCAAGCCTACGAGGCCCGCAATTATCACCAGCAAGCCTCGAGTAGTTGTTAATACACCTTGCACAATAAATATCAAAATCTTACAGTCTTAAATAAGTCTAATTTTATAAAAAGCCTTTTCATTCCCTTCCAATTCCTTCTCATCACGCCAGAGAGTGTAGATAGAGAGACAGCGAGATAAAGCCTAACTGACGCTTCCTCTAAACTCTCTATTTTATTTTTATGAGAAGAACCTTTATGAGAAGAAAAGGCTAATTTCGTAGAATCATATATATTATTTCCAAATATCGTGCTCAACTCCGAGCACTGGTGACAGCTGCCCATAGTAATAACAAAGATACGCGTCTAAACACCACATCGAAGTCAAGGCTTCACCCCGCGCGCCCCGCTCCGCGCTCGCGTTCCCGCGAACTCGTGTCGCGTCTCGAGACCGTCGAAAACTCGCGCTCAGGACGTAACAGTACAATCCCCTTTTATTAAACATTAAATTATAAATGAATGAATATTGTTTGAAATAAATCGTTATTTCATTATCATTTTCTAGTTTAATTAAAAATTATCAGATTATAATTTCGTTCTGTCTGGTTCTCTCTTCATATTAAGCGGTCTTTATCAATTTACTCATGCATGCTCTCATTCGAACGTAGACAGGTGATAAATATCATAAATAGCAAAATAAAAACGTAAATAGGTGAATAGGTGAAACATTGGAAGATGGATAGATAATATCGATAGGTGAATAGATAATATAGATATATAAGTAAATATGGAAATAAATAAAATAATGTATACAAACAGATGAAATGAAGAATTGGGAAAGGTATGCAGTAACTATGCGAAGAAGTGTAGAACAAATGCGGAAGAGATGTAAAAGAAATGTAGAAGTAGTACGGAAAAGATGCGGAAAAGATGCAAAGGAGTTGCGGAAACGGTAAAACTCAGATGTGGAGAGGTGCAGAAGAAATGCGAAATTAATACGGGAGAGGTGTGAGAGAGATGTGGTACTGTTGCGGAAATAGTGCAGAAAAGGTACATGAAAGATGTGGAAGAGATGCCAAAAGAATGCGAGAGAGATGCGGAGAAAGTACAGAAGAGATGTAGTAAAAGTTCAGAAAAGATGCGGAAAAGGTGTAAAAGAGTTGCGGAAACGGTAAGAGGAGACGATGACGACGACGACGTATCCGAATGAATAAATGACATAAATTGGGCTGAAAAATACGTGCACATATTCACATCTAAGCATCAAGTACACTTATGGACATGATTATTATCTCATTTAAATTTTAAAAATCTATATTCTTCCACAATATATGCATTTTTTAATAACATCAATTTGTTTAAACAAAACAATAATTTTTAATATTAATAATATAAGCGAGTTCATTCCTGTAAAGGATACGTTGTAGCATCTTTTTCATGACATGGTATTATTATATTATGTACTACAAAAAATCTGGAGACACTGGTAGTGTCCCGGCGCTAAGCTACGCGAAGCGACACTGCCGTGCCTTCTTTACGCGAACCAACGAGTTGCGCCAGATCGAGGTTATCGGATGTCAATAACGGCTGAATCGATCGCGTTCTATGTATGCTCAATCGATAGCCACCACACGGATTGTATGATAAAAATGCTTTTATTTTTTTTCTACGTGCCCTATGAACGGAGATATCGCGACGCAGAGTTCCGAACTGCTACTTTTTCAGTTCAGATACATCGTCCGCGCATTCCTTTCGTGTCCGTCTGATATTCTTTACGCAAGAAGCGCTAGTTTCGTGTTCTTCTGACATTCTTTACGCAAGGAGCGCTAGTGATATACATACATGATCAGCGAGTGCTGCGATCTGTAGACACGACAATTATTAGAGTAAGTTTCCATGAGCGCGTCACGTGTCGCGTTGTCCACTGCGTCACGACGCGACGCGAAAGAGAGAAAAAGAGAGGTTTAAACTGCACTCTTTCTCTCTTTTGCGTCGTATCGTGAGGCGGACGACGCGACGCGTGACGCACTCGGTGGATTCATACCCTTAAGACCGTTCTACAATAAATTGCGAACACCCCGTTGCCAGTTGCGGAGTGACAAGTTGCCAGTCACAAGTTGTAAATCATTGCAACACCTAATCCATATTTGGATGTCGAAAGTTGCGATTTGTATAGAAACAGCCAATCAAAAAGTAGAACGTCCGTCGTTATTTGCTGTAGCCGAAAAATCGAAGAGAATATATCAAGGTTATGTGATAGATATTCGAGATGTTCTCGAAATGAAAATGAAATAAATCAAACACCACCGATATATCACAACAACTTTCATTTCACTCTTCGCGCTTTTCGAACATAATATTTGATTGGCTAAGATGTCACAGTAGACAGTTGCTGTTGCCAAGGAGTTAAAAGTTGGGCAACTCTCCGTTGGCAACCGCGACTATCTATTGCAACCGGAAATAGCACTTTGCAACTAGTAGTTGCCAACCTTTGCGACTGGCAACGGGGTGTTTGCAACTTAGCCCGGATCCTCATACGGGCAACAGCGCTTTCACACCGAACGCTGATTGGTAAAAAAACGGGTGATGGGGATAAATTTTACTCCCACAACCGGTTTTTCACCAACCAGAGTTCTGTGTCGAAGCGCTGTTGCCCGTATGAGGATCCGGGCTTATAGGCTGGTGCCAAAGCGTATTTTAAATGCTAGAAAAAAAAATTAATAACAGGCAACGACCGGCTGGAAAATGAAGTGAAGGTTGTAACAAAACGAAAAAAAAATGTTTAAACACGAGATAATGTGAAATGGTGAAATGGGGGTGCTGTTTAGGGGTTGAAATCGGTTTTTCTCGACTTGCCGCGAAGGGTGACCTCCTAGGGGAAAATGTTCAATACAAAAGTTATAGATAATAAAAAAATCTAAAACTTTTGTATTTGACATTTTTCAACATAACCTCAAATTTTTCGAGAAAATGGCGAAAAATTGATTTTTCAGTTTTTAATTTTTTTCTCACGTAAAAATAATTTAATTTATATGAAATTTTGTGGAAGTATACCTTTTTTTGCCTAGAATAAGCTTGATTTTTTTGGAATTAAAAAAACAAATAGTTTTTGAGATGTTGACACTTTTTTAAAAACTACCCTTATATTCCACGGACAACTTTATTGATGTTTTTTTGTATTTTTATATTTATATATATATCATTTTAACCGTTGAAATGTGTACTTTCAAATGGTCTATGCATGTTGTAGGTTAAATTTTCATTAAACGGCTTAAAATTACGAAAAACCGAAAAAAGTGACTTCTCTAAACACTAATTCATCAATTTCTCTAATGATTTTTAATTTTGTTGTTATTTTTGTTAATAAATGACTACGTTTTAATGACAGGACGTACATATATGCAATACCAGACATTTGAAATACTAGGT
>NW_017296164.1:5553-6152 GCF_001594075.2 Trachymyrmex cornetzi | reverse complement strand
CCTAAAGTGGCTGGAAGGGGAGGGGGAATAAGAGGGACGGGGCCAAGAGAGCAGCTGACGCAGTGTTGTTAGATGAGCCCCCTTTTAGCGCATGCGCATTGGAGTATAGCATCAATGCTATACTAATGTCGAACTTATAAAGGTTCTTTAAGGCCCTATTTTGACGTTTCTGTAAAAATTATATCAATTTTTGTTTTTTTGTTATTATTTATTATTAAAAACCGAAATCAGTAAAAAAAAAATTAATAATAGAAGTGACGAGATTATAATATAATATAAAATTATATAAATTGAAAACGCCAATTATTGATAACAATAATAATATAACAATAATAACAATAATTAAGACTGTCCATCTAATTTAGTGTTTTAATGTAAATATATGTTAAAGGTGTAAGATTCCTTAATAAATAAACAGAAATTTATAATAGATAAATTTATAATAGATAAAAAGAAATATATAATATTTTATTTTTGGCAGAATTATAAAGAATACCAATATTTGTTGCAAGGGTAAGGGAAACTGCCAAAAACCTTACTTTATATGTATAAATATTATTTTATTTACATCTAATTGTCATTCTGGCCGGATCCCGCCC
>NW_017296164.1:3091-3732 GCF_001594075.2 Trachymyrmex cornetzi | reverse complement strand
CCCCCCCTCCTGCGGGGGGAGGTAGTCACGCTGATTGGCTTCCGCGTGTCACGGTATTCGCGCGTGCCGTGCAAGCCCGCGCGGCCTTGAATCCTCGCTCCTGTGAGCTCGCAATGAGGATGTCTTTCAAGGGTGGCGTCCTCATTCACGGCCCCTACACCTCCTGGCCTGGCGGAGGAGATCGGGATGGACTTCCTTCCCGCTCATCGTGCCCCAGGCGTCCGACGGACGTCCGTCCGGCCCCTCCAGGCTGGCCGGGAATTCTGGCCTCCTCCGGTGCTCTGCAAGGGGTGCATGGTGAAAATATGGTCCCTTTTTTATGTGACAGCGGTTACAAGCAATGATATAAAATGGTACAACCTGCTAATCCGGGCTCCCGGATGTGTGCCCTTCTCTCTGCTCTGCGGCCGCCCTTACGATCCGGTCCTTCTTCTGTCTTCCTTCCAAGGGTGGCGGGCGAGACGGCACGATGATACAATGGCATTTCACGGTAGCTGCCGAGCGTGATCCGTGGCGCGTCTACGCTTCCTGATACGCTTGGTCATTACGCAAAAAAGATGCTAATATAAAAGAATAAAATCTGCCAAGTAAATTAAATGACGCGAATTTTAACGCACGTTCGCAGGTGCGTTTGCACGCGC
>NW_017296164.1:1728-2899 GCF_001594075.2 Trachymyrmex cornetzi | reverse complement strand
AGGGTAGTTTTTTAAAAAAGTGTCAACATCTCAAAAACTATTTGTTTTTTTAATTTCAAAAAAATCAAGCTTATTCCAGGCAAAAAAAAGGTATACTTCCACAAAATTTCATGTAAATTAAATTTTTTTTACGTGAAAAAAAAATTAAAAACTGAAAAATCAGTTTTTCGCCATTTTCTCGAAAAATTTGAGGTTATGTTGAAAAATGTCAAATACAAAAGTTTTAGGTTTTTTTATTATCTATAACTTTTGTATTGAACATTTTCCACTAGGAGGTCACCCTTCGCCGCAAATCGAGAAAAACCAATTTCAACCCCTAAACAGCACCCCCATTTCACCATTTCACATTATCTCGTGTTTAAACATTTTTTTTTCGTTTTGTTACAACCTTAACTTCATTTTCCAGCCGGTCGTTGCCTGTTATTAATTTTTTTATCTACAAAAGTTATCGGCACAAGACTATTATTGTAGAACGGCCTTTAGGCTGAAGTCATGGAGCGGTTCTTGCGACAGCGGAACAAAATTCAACTAATCATGAAGTACTTTTATATTTTCTGCGGAACATCTGTTTCTATCAGTACTTTACGATTTGTTACCGCATGAATCGCTCCATGTGATTTCAGCCTTATAGCGTTTTCGGCCCGGCCAGGTTTGTACCAACCTGGGTTGGATTAATGGCGTTTTGTGCTCTCCTATTGGTAGATCGGGTGACGTCAACCAATAGGAAAGATTAATCCAACCCCAAGTTGGTGCAAACCCGATCGGGCCGAAAACGCTATTAGTGTATAAACTTTTGGTTAGGATAGTCCGTCACATCGATGGAAGTAGAGGAACACGTAAGTGATTTTCTGCTTCTGCAATACATATTAGGCTTACTCGACACGTTTTTGTACGGAATGAACGAATCTGGCAATAAAAATTACCCCGTGGACCAATATATTAATCATTAAAGTTAATGACTATTCATGTTAGGAAATACGTTATATCGATGGTAGCATAGATTACAGCAGAATATTGTTTAATCCTTTATGCAATCGATGCAACAGATTTCCTCTGGATATCTGTAAACATTAATCAATAACAATTAATAACTCGGTTCGCGGGGCAAATTTTTTATGTAGTGCAAAAATGTGACGAATGAGTTTATCTGGAGACACTGGTAGTGTCTCGG
>NW_017296164.1:0-481 GCF_001594075.2 Trachymyrmex cornetzi | reverse complement strand
TGGGTGTCTAGGTGTTCGCCGTCGAGGAAATGGGTGTCTAGGTGTTCGCTGTCGAGGAAATGGGTGTCTAGGTGTTCGCTGTCGAAGATAAGATAATACACGGAGACACCCGGGTGATGTTTTTGAACGCAGCCTAGATGTCGATGGGATCACGTGATCATTTCTTCCATGCTTATGGACTTTTGATTCCCGCATCTAATCAGAGAGAACGGGTCACGTGATTCATTTTGCCACTCTCTTTCTTCGATGCTTTCTGTCTACGTAAACCGTCCTCCGATCCAATTTTATTTAAACAGACAAATCGATCAGTCTCGTGAGATCATTCTGTAGAATCTTGTATTTGATATGTTTTCTTTAATGTAATTGAGGGCGAATAAAGTTTTATTACACTTAATGAGAATGTGGCCAATTAGTCTAGAGATATAAGTTCTCCTTTATTATTGGATACAAATCGTAGATGACGGCGCGAACACGTCCGAGT
>NW_017296163.1:102581-103098 GCF_001594075.2 Trachymyrmex cornetzi | reverse complement strand
AATTACTTAATCGGCCGTGAAACTGATGATTAATCACGTTTGCTGTTTAGTAGAACTAATGATTTGTATCATTTGTATAAAAGATTTGATATCAACAACTGGCACCAAGTTAAATTTTATCATTTTATTCCTTCCTAAGAAAAAATAATAGTAACTTTAATTTTTTTCTTAATTTATTTAACTCTAATGATATGTATCATTCGTATAAAAGATTTGATATCAACAAAATTGGCGCCAAGCTAAATTCATCAAAATATTATAAAAATTTTATGTATTATTCGTAAAAAAGATTTGATATCAAGAATTGGCGCCAAGTTAAATCCCACTGCTTTATACCAAATTAAATAAATAATAAATATTAATCTAATGGTATGTATTATTTGTACGAACGATTTGATATCAACAACTGCGGCGCCAAGTTAAATTCTACCAAAATAAAAAGTAAAACTCAAGTGATACTACCCAGGTAAGGTTTGCCGCCTCTCACCCGATGTTGAACGTTGGGCCGACGTTGGCG
>NW_017296163.1:99652-100012 GCF_001594075.2 Trachymyrmex cornetzi | reverse complement strand
ATCATAATTTACACGACTCTATAACTCAATCATATATACACATGCTAGATATTTTATCTCTCATTGGAGATGGTTTTTATTTTTCTTATTTTTCGAAATATTCATATTTCTTGATATGATTCTGAATTTTTTTATTAATATGCTTCTTATTTATATTATTTTTCTAAGTATTATATTCTTATCCTTCTTATTTGCATTCATGCTTTGCTACTATACTGCCATGTTATTATTATACATATATCGAGATCTAGCAGCGCCAAGTTGTTTTTACATGAAAAATTTTTCTATTTAAATTAAATTTTTTCATTTTATACGGTTAATTCTTTAATTTTTTGTGGTAACACTTAAATTGAGCAAGGT
>NW_017296163.1:86460-99299 GCF_001594075.2 Trachymyrmex cornetzi | reverse complement strand
ATGGTATAAAGAAGTGGGATTTAACTTGGCGTCAGTTCTTGATATCAAATCTTTTGTAGGAATGATACATATCATTAAAGTTAATATTATTTATTTAATTTGGTATTCGAATTACATGGAATTTAACTTGGAGCCAATTGTTGATATCAAATCTTTTTTACGAATAATACATAAAATTTTGATAAAATTTTGATGAATGTAGCTTGGCGCCAATTTTGTTGATATCAAATCTTTTACATGAATGATACATACCATTAGAGTTAAATAAATTAAGAAAAAAATTAAAGTTACTATTATTTTTTCTTTGGAAAGAATAAAATGGTAAAATTTAACTTCGTGCCAGTTGTTGATATCAAATCTTATATACAAATGATACATATAATTAGTTCTACTAAACAGCAAACGTGATTAATCGTCAGTTTCACGGCCGATTAAGTAATTGGCGTTGGTGAAACTGGTCCAAATGGTGATTCTTTACGAAAAGCACACACGCTTAGCGCTTTTTTTACCTTTTTTTAAAAAGGTAAGTTTGTATACGATCATATATAGAATATAAATTTAACTTGGCGCCATTAAGTCTCGGCGCGGAGAGTCTCCGCGAGAGTACAAAAGTGGAAACACGACAGCGCTTCGCACGCACGCACGCACACGCACTCAATCACTCACGCACACGAAAAACCACACACACACACGATACACCCACACGCGCATACATGAGGTATAAGTCCGACCGTGCAACCTCCTAGCGGTGTACCTCGGGTTATGCTAATGCCGGCGGCACCCGCTGAGAAGTACTTTACTCTTGGAGTGCGGTGCTGGCGCTCAGATTAAAAAATTGTTAAAAAATACTTAAATGCGGGAACTCTGGCCGAAACCTGCATAAATCGTCGGAACTATTGTAGAGCTATCGGTAAATGCCAAAAAGTCAGCTGGAACTGGCTGCTGAGAGGTACTTTACTCTTGGAGTGCGGTGCTGGCGCTCAGATTAAAAAATTGTTTAAAAATACTTAAATGCGGGAACTCTGCCAGAAACCTACATAAATCATCGGAACTATTGTAGAACTATCGGAAAATGCCAAAAAGTCAGCTGGAACTGGCTGCTAAGAGGTACTTTACTTTTGGAGTGCGGTGCTGGCGCTCAGATTAAAAAATTGTTTAAAAATACTTAAATGCGAGAACTCTGGCCGAAACCTACATAAATCGTCGGAACTATTGTAGAACTATCGGAAAATGCCAAAAAGTCAGCTGGAAGTGGCTGCTGAGAGGTACTTTACTCTAGGAGTGCGGTGACGGCGCTCAGATTAAAAAATTGTTAAAAAATATTTAAATGCGGGAACTCTGGCCGAAACTTATATAAATCGTCGGAATTATTGTAGAACTGTCGGAAAATGCCAAAAAGTCAGCTGGAACTGGCTGCTGAGAGGTACTTCACTCTTGGAGTGCGGTGCCGGCGCTCAAATTAAAAAATTGTTTAAGCATTTTTAAAGTCCGTAATTGGCACTAAAACTTAACAGGAACTACAGAGCTCTTCAAGTACTATAAAATGGCGCTAAAAAAATTAATTTTTTTTAAACTTGCGGTTTTTTTTAAATTTATTTTAAATTATTTACTGACCGGAACTGTTGTTATAATCTATCAGGAACTCTAGTACTCTTCGAGTGCTGTAAAATTCCGTAAAAAAAATCGACTGTCTCGAATCTTGCGGTGCCACGCAAAGTTAGCACCGCATATTTGTATGTTTAAAAATTTTTGGCCTAAATCAGCGGAACTATTGATAAAACCTATCAGGAACTGTAGAACTATTCGGGGTGCAAGCAGTACTGTTATTAAAATTTCCGATTTTTGAAGTTGAGGTGCTAACTTCACAGAGACTGATACATATATCATTAGATTTAGTAAAAATTACGAAAACATTATCAGTTTCTTCCACATCTTAATCTACATCGTAAATATATGTTGCATATTATATATTTTTGGTAATATTTTTCTGTATAAATAATATAGAAATATCTTTAGTACCTCTAGGCCATTGTAATAAACTTTAATGTACGAGGGCGAATCAAATTTTAACCGGACTTTTCTTTTTAACGCTCCCTAGGTGAAGTGAGTAACGTGACGTCTTGATATATGTTGGATGGGGATGTGAAGTGGAGGGGAGTAAATCGGTTTGGCTCGCCAGAGCAGATTGGCTGTTAGTAGCATCATGTCTGAGCAAGAGGTCCACACGTCTGTTGAGCAACGCATTATTATTAAATTTTTGTCGCGGGAGGGCGTAAACCCTGCCGAAATTTTGCGTCGACTAACTGCACAGTTCGCTGAAAAAATGCTTTCAAGGACCCAAGTCTACGACTGGCACAAAAAATTTTCCGATGGCCGAGAGTCAGTGCAAAATGAGACCCATGCACGCCGATCGCGGACAAGCACCAGTGACACGAATATTCTTGCGATACGTGAGATGATTGAAGGAGACCGCCGCCTTACAATATGGGAAATTGCTCCACACGTCGGAATATCGTATGGGAGTGCCCAATCAATCATTTCAAATGATTTGGGTTACCGAAAAATGTCGGCAAGGTGGGTTCCTCGCCTCTTGACGGAAGATCAGAAAGCAAACCGTCTTGCCGTGTGTGAAAGACTTTTGGTACGATATCGAACAGAGGGGGATGATTTCTTGAGGCACATTGTCACCTGTGATGAGACGTGGGTGCATCATTACACCCCGGAGTCTAAGCAGGCAAGCATGGAGTGGAGAAAACCTGGAGAAGCAGCACCGTGGAAAGCCAAGACCCGTCTTTCTGCTGGGAAAGTTCTTGCAACGATTTTTTGGGATTGCAGAGGCATATTGCTCGCTGATTTTCTCTATGAACGGCATACAGTTAATGCTGCGTACTACTGCCAACTGCTTGATGAAGTGAAACTGGCCTATCGATGAAAAAGGCGAGACATGCCTATTCGAAGTGCGATTCTGCTCCATGATAACGCTCGGCCACACACAGCTGCATTAACCCAAGAAAAATTGGACACAATTCATTGGAAAACACTGGAACATCCGCCCTACAGTCCCGATCTGTCGCCGTGTGACTACCACATGTTTGGGCCACTCAAAGAAGAACTGGGAGGTCATCACTTTAACGACGACGAAGGTGTAGAAACGTTCGTGCGCAATTGGTTACAGACGCGACCAGATTCATTCTTTGATGACGGAATTAAAAAACTTCCGATCCGGTGGGAAAAATGTGTGAATAAAAGAGATTATATAGAAAAATAAGGTGTATTCAAAATTTTATTTACTGTACCAGTAAATGTTCTAAAGCAAAAGTCCGGTTCATATTTGATTCGCACTCGTAATATTCGAATATTTCAATATGGATATTTTGTTTATTGCTGCCCACCTCTTCAAATATTATGTTAAAGTTTCACATATACAATTTTACAGTACAATTTGAATTGCGCTTTGATTACTGCACCATATTCTCATAAGTGTTTCTTTCTTTACTATATTTATAGAATTTTTTTCTTTTTTTGCTTAATACGTTTACTCTTGCAGGTCACGTTTACGAACACGGTATATAGCGCCCATGGACAATTACAATATTAATAATTAATATCTCATAAAGTATCGCGTTTTAACGTAATTTATACTATTCTAGGTTAATAAGAAAAATATACTATTACTACAATTTATTAAAAATTATGTGTTATGTAAAATGACTTTGCTCCTCATCGATACACGCCGATTGCCGAGCGGCCGAAATTATCGAGAAAACCTTTTCGGCCGCTTGGAATAAGCGCAGTACGCAGAGGATAAGTTAGAGATAGTCGGTACTCTTCTACCTTATACCGCCTGGCTTCTGTTTCTATCTTGTACCGCCCGACTCTGGCCTAGCGCGCTGCGTCATAGCCGGTAAACACCGATAGCGTCGGGACTTCTCCGCGCCTACGAGTACCCCCCGCGCCTTCCCCCACGCACTCAAGTACTCCCCGGGCCCTGCACCACCCTCAGAGGACCTGAATTAGAACCCGCCTTGTATATGTATGTAGAAGAGAGAAATAATAAAATTCTACAACACTTTAGCAGACACTTAGCACTCGAGCAACAACGTCGATGTACAAAAACTTCAACTTCATCGTGATATGTTGTTCGAAATATTTGCTTAAAGAAAAATGTAAAACAAACTATAGAATCGAAGCCTTACACGGTCTAGCTGGATCTTAATGCTTGTATGATTCTTATGTGAATTTATATACTACGTATGTAGTCCCACAGAAACGCGCGCCGAAAAATTTCCGGTCTTGAAACGCTAACTCTACTAAACTACCGCAGTAATATCACGAGTTAAATTGACTAGCAATTTAACAAATTTTTGATGCTTATTCGCATCTTCGAAACGATCTTAATAATGATGAATAATATATTAAAATCTGTAAATAATTAATTCTTATTGCGGAAAAATATTACCGCGGCCGGGAGTCGAACCCGGATCTCTTGCAATCCGTGCGAGCGTCCTGAGCCTTTAGACTACCGAGGCCTTAGTAATATTCTTCGCAATAATTGGCATATGAAGGAACAACGTCTCTTTAGGCGACGTAAATAAATAATATAATATATTCATCATTATTAAGATCGTTTCGAAGATGCGAATAAGCATCAAAAATTTGTTAAATTGCTAGTCAATTTAACTCGTGATATTACTGCGGTAGATTAGTAGAGTTAGCGTTTCAAGACCGGAAATTTTTCGGCGCGCGTTTCTGTGGGACTACATACGTAGTATATAAATTCACATAAGAATCATATAAGCATTAAGATCCAGCTAGACCGTGTAAGGCTTCGATTCTATAGTTTGTGTTATCACATGTACGGTCCTATAATATATTATATTAAAAATGTAAAAGTTTATAATTTAAAAGATGTAACACATTTAAAAGAAAATCCGGAAATTCAAACTCTCGTATCCGAATTCACTAAATTAATTAAAATACTTTTAACAATTTCGGGTTCGTCGTGTTGTAACGAAAGGTCGTTTTCCACGCTTAGGCGTCTAAAAAATTTTCTTTGAGTGACTGTTACAAAAACGTTTAAATAATATAGCAATTTTATACGTGTATCAGAATATTGCCAAAGATTTAGATTTAGAATTAACGAACGATTTTATAACTAAAAACAAAATAAGAGTAGTAACATTTGCTTTATAAAACATGAAAATAAAAACGCACATGAAAGAACAGTATAAAATATTAATGTCACCCCTCCCCCTCGCCACCCTCCTCCAACCGAAACTCCATACATAGAAAAAATTTACTTCGTCGACCCTGCAAGGAAGTAACTACCGAAAAGATTGTTCTAGAACTTTCTATGGAAACGGTTATTACTGATTATTTGAGATTTATAAGGTTTTCTTGTCGTAAAGAGATGCAAGAGGGCAGCTACTGAACCCTTTCGCATTATCCCGCGCTCGCAGGCAATCATATCCCGCACTCACAGGCAAGTGATTACTGAATCAATACTGATCTCGAGAGGTGGCACCCAGTTGGACACGGCTCAATTGGACACGAGCCACTCACAGCGCATGAGACTACAAAGCTCCTAATCACCGGTCGCTGTGATTGGTGGTGTCCAATCGAGCCGTGGTCAATCGGGATCACCCCATCTCGAGTTTTATTACTCGTATGTCTGAGCTCGCTTTTGGCAATGGTTCAACGGAGATTCAGCCATATTTGCATAGGTGCCTTTTTGGCATTTGGCGTTAGAATCTCCGTTAAACCTTTGCACAGCCCTGATCTCTGATTACAGGCGTTACGATATGTCTATAATTATCTATTAATTATTTATAACATTTGATAAATGGTAAAAATATAGGACGGTGTAAGAGTCAGTAATTAGATAAACAAACTCAATATATATTCATATTTTACAAAATAATGTTCTTGAACAGTCAATGTTAAACGCAATTAATTACAGAACGCAAAATTATAAAATTAAACAATATAGTCTAATCTAAATAAGAAATATCCGCTTTACGTTTCGACTCTTGTTTCGAGTCTTCTTCAGAAGTGAAAACAAATTGTATATGTATAAAAATTGATCTTGTCGTAAAATTAATCCGTCGAAGAAAGAAATTTAACTCAATCGATTGTCAATATCGTTGAAAAAACTGTAAATATAATCAATAGTATCGATTATTACCTCTAAATTAGAAATAAGTTAATTCATTCGCACCTTCACTGTTGGATTTCACAAACAAAAAAAAAATCTCAAAAAAGGCCAAGCAAGATGTACTGCCCGTTACAATTTTTCCAGTTACTGTAACACGTCTACATGTCGTCACATCTATTCTTCATCTAAACAACGAGAGCGAGTTTCAATAACAAATTTTATTTATAATTGGTAAATATGCTGTATGGAGACCTTCGGTGTCCGTCTGTAAGTTTAGACTGTTTGTTTGCTTCTTGATGTTGACCATTTCAGAAATTAATCTTTTCCTATAGATTAGCTCTTCATCCAGAATTTCTACATCGTCCCAACGAAAATCATGATTGTTCTGCAATCTATGTTCTGTTACAACAGAACGCGTCGTAGTATTATGTTTTATGTGATTTCGATGCTCTGAGATTCGTGTTCTTAATTGTCTTCCTGTTTGACCAACGTAAGATGCGTCGTAATCGTTACAAGATATTTTATATACAACATTGTTTTTACAATTTTTGTTAAGTGTATCTTTCTGAACTTTAATGTACTTGCTCATTTTATTCGGGCTGTGATAAGACACTCTAATATCATTAGAATTAAACCTTTTAAATTTTTCTGTATGAAAAGGAATGAATGATAATTTTTTTTTGTTTGTGAAATCCAACAGTAAAGATGCGAATGAATTAACTTATTTCTAATTTAGAAGTAATAATCGATACTATTCATTATATTTACAGTTTTTTCAACGATATCGACAATCGATTGAGTTAAATTTCTTTCTTCGACGGATTAATTTTACGACAAGATCAATTTTTATACATATACAATTTGTTTTCACTTCTGAAGAAGACTCGAAACAAGAGTCGAAACGTAAAGCGGATATTTCTTATTTAGATTAGACTATATTGTTTAATTTTATAATTTTGCGATCTGTAATTAATTGCGTTTAACATTGACTGTTCAAGAACATTATTTTGTAAAATATGAATATATATTGAGTTTGTTTATCTAATTGCTGACTCTTACACCGTCCTATATTTTTACCATTCATCAATTTGTTATTAAGAGTCCTATTTAATTCTGATCATTATATAACATTTGAATTAATCAATAATTTTTTTGCAACTATTTTATCATGGGTTATTTGAAACGACTCTATTTCAGATAGATGGTGGCACAGCTCGAGTGTGTTCGTAAGCATTTCGTAATTATTAGTTTCCTAATTACTTATCGTTTTGGGACACTAATTAATCATCCTGCTCGCACAGGCGCATTATCCTTATAGTTGGTATCACGCGGTAAGCGCGTGACGTCGCGCTTTCGGCCTCGCGGCCTACATCACGTATCGAGCATATCGTTATTACAACAACGATTTCGGCTTCGCAACCGGTATCGAGATTATAGTTGCTATAGCAATGATACCCACGTCGCGGCTAGTGACATTCGTTGTTATTACATTTTTTCCTTAACATATTTTTTCGCTTTTAAACTACTTATTTCAAGGAATAAAAAAACAATTATATATAATTTCTTTACATAATTATATAATTTCGTTAAAAAAATACTTTTTTTCTTAGTTTTTATTAGTAAGGGTATTCCTTACTTTATTCCAATTTATGTTGTGAGTTATAAATTATTTAAATTTGTTTTAGGACTTGGTGGTAAACATTGAAAAGTTTGCAAAAGTCTCAAAGAATTATGAAAAAGCTGTTCTGCAGAAATATATGAATCGCTATGGGATGTTCATTTCGACTGTTGCGATTTCTTTTATAATGGCGGGAATCACTGTCATATGTGCTCCAATGTTTTTACCTTTGGAATTTCCCTTAGACGTATGGTATCCGTTTTCGACGAAACCGCCACTTCTAAAATTTATTCTTTACTTTATGCAAATATTTGCAATTGTACATACTGTCTTCTGTATTGGTGTGGACGTCATGATTGCTATTATCCTATTTTATTCTTCAGCTAAATTTGAAATATTGGCTTTCGAGATACAGCGAATTACTAATGAGATTCATTTAATATCATGTATCAGAAAACACCAAGAAATAACAAAGTAAGTGTAAAAATATGATATCTTTTAGACCTTTTAGAAAACAAATTCGCGTTTACCAATTATTCCCAATTTTAAGAACTCACTCAATAAACACATGTTAGTATATATTATGCGTTTATTAAACGTAGGTATAATATAAGCATTTACATTAAAAAATACATAATATAATATATTATAGGACCGTACATGTGATAACAGAAACTATAGAAATCAAAGCCTTAAATGGGCTAGCTGAATCTTAATGCTTGTATGATTCTTATGTGAATTTATTTATATACTACGTATGTAGTCCCACAGAAACGTGCGCCAAAAAATTTTCGGTCTTGAAACGCTAACTCTATTAAACTACCGCAGTAATATCACGAGTTAAATTGACTAGCAATTTAACAAATTTTTGATGCTTATTCGCATCTTTGAAACGATCTTAATAATGATGAATAACATATTAAAATTTGTAAATAATTAATTCTTATTGCGAAAAATATTACCTCGGCCCGGAGTCGAACCCGGATCTCTTGCATATCGTGCCTCGGTAGTCTAAAGGCTTAGGACGCTCGCATGGTATGCAAGAGATCCGGGTTCGACTCCGGGCCGAGGTAATATTTTTCGCAATAAGAATAAATTATTTACAAATTTTAATATGTTATTCATCATTATTAAGATCGTTTCGAAGATGCGAATAAGCATCAAAAATTTGTTAAATTGCTAGTCAATTTAACTCGTGATATTACTGCGGTAGTTTAATAGAGTTAGCGTTTTAAGACCGAAAAATTATCGGCGCGCATTTCTGTGGGACTACATACGTAGTATATAAATTCACATAAGAATCATACAAGCATTAAGATCCAGCTAGACCGTTTAAGGCTTTGATTTCTATCGATTAAAAATACTTTATAAAACAGAATTTTATCTACGTTTATAATACGTATAATAATAGTACAATATTCAAATTAAGTAAATATTTTTTAATATGTTAAAATTAAAATTTGCGAAAAATCCTTCAAATAATGTACTAAGAGTTATTAATTCAATTAAATAGTATATTATACCAGGATTTATTATTTAGGTATGGTATATTATGTAAATATGTTAATAAAAGGTTGAGCTCATATTCCAAATAAGAACAAGAAAGTATAATATAAATATATATATTACATTAACATATAATGTGAACATGATAGAGTAACATTCCTACACTGAAAGAAAAGATTGGTTGCTGCAACAATATGGAGATAGTAAAATATGGCATAGCATTTTTATATGACTGCTGCAGCAATCAGTTTTTGGTTGTAGCAGCAAATTTTTAATTGTGTTAGCCTATCCACAATGTCAGTATATGATTTCGATAAGCTAACGGAACTAAAAATTTGCTGCTTCAGTCGCGTTTAAATTCTCTTGCAATCAAGAACTTGTATCATGTGAATAGGATCTGACTCTAAGTTTTTACTTTCCAAACGCAATAGACAGCTGCTAACTCATTAAGATATATTATGTGTATTTGCCTGATGAATATGTTACGTGTAAGCTCCGGTAATATGTGTGGATAGGTTTAGAGAAAAAAGGAATAAGAAGGATGTAGCATGAAAGGACATTAGAGCAGACGGTTTGTCTCGTATGCATCCGCGAGAAGGAGATGGAGCGAGTCGAACTATAGCTCTGGAATATTGGTCAACGTCCTACAGGGATGCTATAACATCCGTTTCCAATGAACAGTGCGAACGTCGGTCCGAATTTTGAGTCAAGGAACATAATGCTTATAACTCGGGACCGGACCCGGTCTCGATCCCGCGCATTATTATACACTGCCAGGTTTCACGTGGGACGCCATGCTAAAACATACGCGCGCAAAATGTGAGTTGCTCACCGACATTGATATGGTCATGTTCATCGAGCGTGGCATACGCGGTGGCCTCAGTCAATGTTCCGGCAGATACGCGCAGGCTAATAACAAGTACATGCGTTCGTACGACTCATCGAAACCTTCGTCGTACCTTATGTACTACGATGTGAATAATTTGTACGGATGGGCGATGTGTCAACCATTGCCGTACGCTGAATTTCGATGGGTCGAAGACGCTGCAAACTTTGACGTGAGCGCGATCGCTCAGGATTCGTCTACCGGTTATATTCTCGAGGTCGATCTCGAGTATCCGCAACATCTGCACGACCGGAACACTGACCTACCTTTCTGCCCAACGCGTGATAAGCCGCCCGGCAAGCGCGAAGATAAACTTTTAGCGACGTTGTACGATAAGCAGCGTTACGTCGTCCACTACCGCAACCTGCAGCAATGTACTTGTTACGGGCTTCGCGTAACAAAGATCCACCGAATGTTACAATTCGCTCAATCTCCATGACTCCGCGATTATATCGAACTTAATACACAATTTAGAACGCGCGCGAAAAACGATTTCGAAAAAAATTTGTATAAACTAATGAACAACGCGGATTCGGCAAGACCATGGAGAATGTGTGCAATCATGTAGATGTAAAATTAGTAACGAAATGGGATGGACGATATGGCGCGGAGGCAATGATCGCGAAACCGAATTTTCACAGTCGCAGCATCTTTGCGGAGAATCTAATCGCCGTCGAACTGCGCAAACTCGAGGTGAAGTTCGACAAACCGATTTACGTGGTTATGTGCATACTCGACATATCAACAGTCTGCTTGTACGAATTTCACCACGAGTACATGTCACCGCTGTATCACGACAAGTGCAAAATTATATACACCGACACGGACAGTCTCATTTACCGTATAGAATGCGACGATGCTTACGAGACTATGAAACGCGATATCGCAAGATTCGACACGAGCGATTATCCGGTGGACAACGTGTACGGTATGCCTCTCGCGTATAAAAAAGTACCCGGCTTGATGAAGGACGAGAACAACGGTGTATTAATGACCGAATTCGTTGGACTCAGAGAGAAGATGTATGCGATGAGGGTGGACGGCAAGAAGGACATTAATATGGCAAAAGGTGTAAAGAGTAATGTCGTAGCGCGAACTATAACGTGCGATTACACGCGATGTTTGAACGAAGAGATCGAAATGACTCGCCGTCAATCGTGTATACGATCTAAATTACATGAGGTATACACGATATCCGAATCAAAAATCGCTCTGAGTCCATACGACAAACAATACGTCGTACCGGACTCGACGGAGACGTTACCATGGGGGCATTGGCGGATATCTTCGTAATACATGTGTCATATGTTTTATATTATGTTTTTTTTAAATTCTTTATATGTATTATTATTATTTTAATTTACACTTTATGTATGTTTTTTTTACATTTCTATACATATAATATGTTACTATTATATACTATTATCATTTTAATTTACGCCTCATATATGTATAAAAAATATACACGAATCAAAATTGTATCAAATGACATTGTTTTTTCATGTATCCACGAATTGTGCGATCCATCGAATCCCAGCCACTTAACGTACACCTTGTCTCCCTTCCTGCACAGTACTTTCTCCACGTCCGGCGATACATGTCTGGATGAGTAGCGCGATGCAACTCGTGCTCGTAGAACGCTACAGCGATAGATCAGTCACTCATTGTCAGTCAGTCGATAAACCAGTCCTTTTTAACAAAAAAAAGAGTTATAGAGATTTAATCAGTCAGTCAGTAAGTCAGTCAGTCATGTAAAATCTGTGATCTCGCTAGATTTGGAAATGCGGTATGAATATTCTGTTTACAGACTAGCGTTTTGGACTCAGTGCAATTGCTCACACTTTTTCAAAAGAATACTTTACCGACTAAATCCCATACATTTTTCGCTAATCGTTCATCAACAGTTCGATAGCCGTGCAATATCTGTTGAACGCTGTTTCCTAGACACTTAATAATGTCGCGGAGAAGTGAGATATAAAATGTTGATAATGTAAGTATAGCAGATAAAATGATTATGTTCTTCGTTATGTTTTTCCACAGTACATATACTGTGGTGTCATCTCTTACGTACATATGTACATACGTAAATACATACGTACCCACATCCATGACATACCCACATGATCGTGTACGTATGAATGTGTATGAATTAACGTGTACGTATGAACGTGTATGTATGAACGCATATGTACGAACGTGTATGTATGAACGTATATGTACGAACGTGTATGTATGAACGTGTATGTACCATATAAACGTGTATGAACGTATATCTATAAACGCGTATGTATGAACGTATGGACTCAGAGCGATTTTTGATTTGGATATCGTGTATACCTCATGTAATTTAGATCGTATACATGATTGACGGCGAGTCATTTCGATCTCTTCGTTCAAACATCGCGTGTAATTGAACGTTATAGTTCGCGCTACGACATTACTCTTTACACCTTTTGCCATATTAATGTCCTTCTTGCCGTCCACCCTCACCGCATACATCTTCTCTCTGAGTCCAACAAATTCGGTCATTAATACACCGTTGTTCTCGTCCTTCATCAAGCTGGGTACTTTTTTATACGCGAGAGGCATACCGTACACGTTGTCCGCCGGATAATCGCTCGTGTCGAATCTTGCGATATCGCGTTTCATAGTCTCGTAAGCATCGTCGCATTCTA
>NW_017296163.1:75857-86180 GCF_001594075.2 Trachymyrmex cornetzi | reverse complement strand
ATTCTCCATGGTCTTGCCGAATACCGCGTTGTTCATTAGTTTATACAAATTTTTTTCGAAATCGTTTTTCGCGCGCGTTCTAAATTGTGTATTAAGTTCGATATAATCGCGGAGCCATGGAGATTGAGCGAATTGTAACATTCGGTGGATCTTTGTTACGCGAAGCCCGTGACGAGTACATTGCTGCAGGTTGCGGTAGTAGATGACGTAACGCTGCTTATCGTACAACGTCGCTAAAAGTTTATCTTCGCGCTTGCCGGGCGGCTTATCGCGCGTTGGGCAGAAAGGTAGGTCAGTGTTCCGGTCGTGCAGATGTTGCGGATACTCGAGATCGACCTCGAGAATATAACCGGTAGACGAATCCTGAGCGATCGCGCTCACGTCAAAGTTTGCAGCGTCTTCGACCCATCGAAATTCAGCGTACGGCAATGGTTGACACATCGCCCATCCGTACAAATTATTCACATCGTAGTACATAAGGTACGACGAAGGTTTCGATGAGTCGTACGAACGCATGTACTTGTTATTAGCCTGCGCGTATCTGCCGGAACATTGACTGAGGCCACCGCGTATGCCACGCTCGATGAACATGACCATATCAATGTCGGTGAGCAACTCAAATTTTACGCGCGTATGTTTTAGCATGGCGTCCCACGTGAAACCTGGCAGTGTGTAACAATGCACGCGATCGAGACCCAACTCGCGACACAACTATTGCGGAAATTTTCGAATATGTCGGCTAATAACAAGACATAGGTTTTCAAGTACAGATCGCTGTACTCGCCGAGCGTTCGAATGGAGAATCGCTGTCATACGTTCACGGTGTGAGCGTAATTGCTCTCGGATACTGCATCACCCGTCAATGAACTGAAAAATAATTCTCGCTATGGTAAGCGCGTGTCCTACAATTTTTTAACGCAGTCAATGTACTCGTACGGAAAGATACCTTTTCGAGTCAGTAATTCAAATTCTTCGTCTGACAAAGTTGAAAATTCGGAACCTACAATTTTTAATTTATCTTTGTCGAAATACGACGCCAATTTTTCTAAATGGTAATATTGATGCGAGAAATTTATAGGAATCGATGAATTTTAATTTTACACAATTTTTTTGAAAATGGTTTTCGTATTTATCTTTGGTACTATCAATATGTTTCGTGAACGAAATATATTTTTCTTTTGTCATTAGAAGTATATCCACACGTCCGTCGTACGCGGTAGCTATTTCTTTAATTATAAAGTGCGCGTCGTACCCCGACAAGTTGTGAAATACAATTGGAATATTAAATGAATTTTTATAATTAAGATTACAATTTGAATGTGCTGGACCGCGGTATCTACCGGTTAAGTGGCAATGATCGCGGACCCGCGTATCGTCCGGCGCGAACGGCTTCTCACAAATGACAACGCGTCGCGCTGCGGTACGTCTGCCAGATAACGCTTCTATGGGCACGTTGGCGGATATAATATCTTTGACGCGATGCGCCAAATCATTAAGCTGTCGCGCGAAACATGCTATACAGTTTTCGTCGCGACGGAAATTATATGATCACAACGAGTTGTCGTACGAGTATCGCACATAGTATCCTATGCTGAGTACTTCATGCCGCTGATACTCGTACAACGACGCATCTTCCTTGTCGGACTCCGTCTTCCGTAAGACGCACTCCAAGTCGGCGTATACTATACTGAACGGTATATGTTCCTAGTTGCAGTGGTTGCCAAATTGAAGCCACCTGTCGTTTTCGCTCGGCAGGCGGATGACGCAGTCGTTCAGTTTTTGGCAATCCACTTCGTGCGTCTGCAATCTTTGGCTCGAGCCAAAATAATGTAGGCATCTGTAAATAGAGAAATCATTTTTTTTCACATATTTTTTTTATGTTTTACTTTTCTTATTATACTTTCCGGCCGCAAAAGTATTTCTTGTTCTTTTTCCCGGTAAGTTGCATGCTCACTAGGCGCGACAGGTTCTTTATCCACGCAAAGTGGCCCGCACCGTCATTGCGTGGATCTTGCAGGTACAGGAGATTGACGTGCTTCTCCTTCTTGTCGCCTGTGAGCCGTAGAGGAAGGATCTGTTTATTCTCGATGCCGTACACGTTGATTGACACCGCGTTTAAATGTTCGAACTTTGAAATGTCTTTTAAAGTCATCGGAAACTCGATGTTTGTGAGATTCAATACTGTTGTATAATGCGAAGAGAGAGATACGACGATTTTCTATCCACATGACTTTTAGCTGGGTATAGGAGCGGCGACCACCGACCACGCGAAGCACACATTGTCCATGGATTTCACACTGACCACCGCTTTCTTCAGCATAATTTCTCGCGGCACCTCGAAGTGACATCCCGCGCGCATGGGATTAAGTTTGTTCACGTTAACAGTCAAATTGAGGATTCGCGACAGCGCTCACCCACTGTCGCGTTCCTGGAACTCTTCGAGCGATGGCAAGATAGACTCAACGACGTGCCGTTCGTACCACTCGCGTATATTGGTGCATCTATATATCTCGCTGTTCTTTGTAATTATGCTTTTATTTGCACGTTTATCCTTCGTCGCGAAGTCGTCGTTGAACGCAGTGTTCACTTTTACACTGCCCTGTCTTTCTACAGCGTCTCGCACTCGCTCTAGCACTACAGTGCCAGCGTCTTCCAAAAACCACCGCGGCTCGATGTGATTAGACTTTATCACCGCGCCTGTCACTATACTCTCGAACGTTGTTTCGATCTCGCGCCATCGAAGTCCGTACCTGGCGCCCATATGCACGAATCTTCCACGCACCGAATCCTTCGAACTCTCGAGCCTCACGATCCTCGCCAACACGGATTGTCTGTGTCCGACGGCGAGGCGCGGACGCTTGGTACGACTCTGCTCTTCCATAAATTCTATTAGTTCGTCTCATCGTTGTTCCCATGCGACATACTTTTTTCTAGTATTCAGCTGTACCGCTTCTTCTATCAAATCGCTCTCCATGTTATCGTTTGCGTTGACTAATGACACGGTGTGTCTAAATCTCCTCATTTTATACCATTTACTTGGTCATGTGATATTCGTATCATATTACATTGATGATGATGTCACCATTCGAACATGTTGTGACATGTCGTACCATGTCGAATGTTTGTGAAAAATCTGGTCACGTGACTTGTACACTATTTGGCAACGTTGCATTTATATCAAATCGCATCGATAATGTCACCGCCAACCATGTTGTGACATGTTGTGACTTGTCGTGGCATGTCCTTGAAAAATCTTTGATTACGATAAATCTAATAAAGCCATTGATGCTTGCGAAATTATAAACGTAGCATTTTTGTTGTATTGAATTACATTGATGTTATCGCGAGACGCGTTACATAACAAATACGATGTGGCAAACACCTAGCGTAAGATTTATGATAAAAATTCGAATATTATATGTGAATTATTAGTTACACTATGGATGATAATATATAGTATATGGGAAATAAACGAATATTTAAATTGTATGTCTCAGCGTTTGAAATTATTCATTCTTTCTGTCTTTACGATATTTATTCCTTCTTTTCCTTCCTAATTTCTTCATGTATTATATTACATGTGCCGACAGCATCATCGCGATCGATGATATCATCGCGTCTGATAATATCGCTGCGCTCGCTTTAAAAGCATTGTTAGAATATAATCGAATAGTACAATATAAATAAAAATATATATATGTATATGTATATGTATATATTTTGCATATAAGAATAAGTAAAAGGAGTCACATAGGAAGCTGCAATGAGAGAAAAGATCGTAAGTGTAGGATGCACATGAGTTGCAACGGGCGGCATAACGCATCGACAGAAAGATTGTAAATATCGTTATGACGCTTCTGGCTTTGAAAAAAAGAACGCAGTATGATTTCATCATCTACCCCTCATTGATGGCGCTTCGTTTAGCAGCCGGATGATGAGTCACCTATCTCCTAGACAGAATATTTTGTCCGCGTTATAGTATCGCGACGCATTTTGGGGTGTGCGCGGGGTCCACGGCTACGGCCCGCAACGCATTTCGGGGTTGGCGTGGGGTCCGCGGCGGTGGGGGCAGCGCTGCTCAATATCTCAATAATGGTAACATTTGATAGCCGGATGCTCTATGCACAACAAAGGCAACTGCCTCAGAACTTGTCATCTTCTCGCGGCAACACTTTTTGATTTACTTTGTTTTATGTACACCGACTGCTATAGATAAATCCTGGGCAGTCTCGCTACAGCAAAGAATGCTTTTTTGCATCAGGTTTGTCCACGTCTTGTCCGCGCGCGGATGCATTAGTTATATTTAAAACAAAATATAATTAACGGTGTGTTATATTTAACGGTCAGTTTAATTTCTGTGGCTGAACTATTGTACACTTTTGGAACTTGAAGTGAGATAAGTATATGTTTGATATTTGTTGAAAGTGAAAAAGAGAGTGCTAGTGCAGTCTAGTGAAGGAACATATCATAAAACGATGTATGATTAACGGTGTTGTATTTAAAACGGTTAAAAATGAAATTCAGAGAGCCCTATAATTTTGAACAAAACGATGAGAAGAGAGAGGATGATGTCCCTCTCATGGAGGCTTGCGAAAATGTTTTTGTCGGCGAGGATGCTCCCACCAAAAAGGACCTCCCCCCTCCAATAAGTTCCTCTCGCGACCGCGACGCCAGCGCCGCCTGGTGACAGCCAGGCGACTGTATCTGTGGTCCAGAATCCATCTTGCTTAACTACTCAGGGTCATTTTAATTTTTGGAGTACCCTTCTTCTCCCCCACCACCCACCCCCACCACTTCACTCTTTTTCTCTCTTACCCTCCTCCTCCCTCACCATCGACACCCATCACCCCTTCCTTTTTCGCTCTATCTCACTCTATTTCGTCTTCTCTTACCCTCTTTCATCCTTTCTTACCCTCGCCTGCTGAATGTTAAACGACTTAAGAGTGAATATGATTATTCGTTCTAAGAGGGAAGTGCCATAAGTGTTGCAGAGCAAAAATCCAAAATGCTTGAAAAAAGTAACGCATGCATCATAGAATTATTTTGCATAGTCGGAGTATTTAATTTTGCAATCTTAAACGACTTAGGGGTGAATATGTCTGTTCGCTCGAAGATGGTAAGTGTCTTAAGAGTTGCAGCGCAAAAATCGAAAATACTCGGAAATTGTAGCGCATAAATCAGAGAATTATTTTGCATAATCTGAGTACTTAAGTTAGCAATTTTAAACGACTTAGGAGTCAATATGACTGTTCGCTCTAAGAGGGTAGTGCCTTAAGAATTGCAGCGTAAAAATCCAAAATGCTTGGAAATAGTCGCGCATGAATCAGAAAATTGTTTTGCATATTCAGAGTATTTCAGTTTCCAATCTTAAACGACTTAGGAGTGAATATATCTGTTCGCTCCAAGAGGGAAGTGCCTTAAGGGTTGCAGCGCAAATATCGAAAATGCTTGGAAATAGTAGCGCATAAATGGCGCATAAATCCTGTGTATTTAATTTTCCAAATCGATTTTTTTTAATGGGTAGGGGGGCTGACTGACTGCCTGCCTACTCAGCCCCCCAATAAAAAAATTTTTTTCGAGCTATACGGAATGAGCGCAATAATTTTTTTTGCCGATACGGATAGTGCATAAATAGTGCATTATTACATAATTTTTTCATTAAGAATTGGTTAAGTGTGAGGGCCAGCTAGGCAGACGTGGAGAAAAATAACTAGGAGAGGGAAAGAGGTTGTATGAATAGGAAGCGCGCGCGCGCTAGGAATCATGTAAAAATTCTGATTCGGTGACTACCAACTTCGACCCTCTCCACCCCCTCCCCCACTATCCTTGCCTACCACCCCTCTCTTTCGCCCTATCGCACTCTCTTTCGTCCTCTCTCACCCTTTCTCACGCTCTTTCGTCCTCTCTCACCCCCTTTCGTCCTGTCTCACCTTCTTTCCTGCTCTCTCGCCCTCTTTCGTCTTCACTCATCCTTTTTCAACCTCTCTGATGTTCTTCATGAATAATGTATCAATAATTTATAACATTTTAATAGAAATCGTGTAGATGATTAATCCGCAAATTGTAATAAAAACAGAGATTTTTTTGTTGAAGTAATTAAAATATATCATTGGCCGATTAAAAATATAAAATTTGATTCTATTGCATTAGAATACATGCTAACAAATACATTGTTCTTTTTAAAGTTTTTCACATTGATTAGGTTAGAGTTTTAGGATTTTATAGTGTTGTACCGTTAATCACGGTACGGGTTCGGGATCCAGCGGGGACGATAAATAAGCGTATATATATCAATTAACATAGTATAACTTTATAAAATCTCTTTAATACAGTAGTTTTCTTTCACATGTAAACACTTAGTTGAATCTGTTATCACCTTTTCACTATTTTAATCGTAAGGATTTTTACAATTACGACAAACCACTTATTTAATGGACCGAGTAACATGACGCGCTTATGATTTTACAAATGACCCGCTGCTTCGCATCTTGTTCTTTTATCCCGTGCTCTCCTCGGCCGCCCTGGTTCATAAGTCAAATCAAGTTAACATCGATTGATTTTTCGGACCGTTTGATTTGATATCGACTATATTTTCTATTGATCTTCGAAGAAGATCGATATTTTATCAACGCTACATCGAGAAGATCGACGTTTTATCAACGCAGCATCGATAAAATATCGATCTTCTTTCGAAGATCAATAGAACATGTAGTAGATATCAAATAAAACGGTCCTAAAAATCAATCGATTTCAAATCGACTTGTGAACTCGGGCGTCCTTGCCGAATCAGCGCTTCCACGTCAGCGTTCTGATTATAGATCAACGATGCAACGGCTGAGTTCTATTAATTGCTTTCATAATTTCGGCCTTGCGCTTCTTTTCTTTTCGATATGTGTTTTAAAATATACATTAGTATTTCGTAATATGTACACTTAATATGTCTTAATATTAACATTCTGGTACTTGTGCAATGGCACTCGTGACAATAGGGTTATATAGGGTTTTATTTAAATAATAATAAAGAATGTTTTATTTTTAAAAACTTTAGAAAGCAAAAGAGCTACGAGCCTGAAATTTGTCGTTAAAAATATAAAATTTGAAATAAAAATAATATGTCACATATAATTATATTTTGACAAGTTTAATGTGATGGTAAATAGAACAACTTAACGCAAAAATCAACAAACGTTTCGATCCATATCGGATCATTATCAATGATATATATAAAAACGTAAACAGTACAATAATAAAAGAATATAAAAATTATATAATCGCTCTAGATCGCAAACGTAAATGTAAGAAAATGGAAGAACTTGAGATGTAATAAGTCCGTATGAATGTTCCAATCCGGCAACAATTTAAATCTTTCGGCATTGTGTGTGGAAAAATTAATGTAATGTCTGGTAAAAATTATGTACAATTATTAAATGTAGCAAAACACAAATGTTGATAAAAAAAAAATTCAGTAAACGTTAGGTTCTCAAATAATATTAAGTAGAAAGTACAATATGACAAAATTGAGTAGAATTAAATTAAAGTAATTAATAAAACTAAACAAATATGTACAAAAAATGATCTAAGAAAGAGAGAATAAATGTGTAATAACCGATGTAATATAGAACAATAAATATTGATCGTTGAAATAAACACTATTCGAAATATGTCATAATTAACGTACAAAATATGTCGTGATTAACGTAAAAAAATGAGTAATTGGTTAAAAAATTAATAGTAATATACCTTAATTATCATAAATCGCAGTATTATAAATTGTTCTCTCAATAATTTGGAAGATCGTGTACAGCTTAGTGTTGCTTCCATAATCACAGTTAAGCGACGAGAGCCAAAAGAACATCTCGTATGTACAGAAAACAAGTGACCGAACAAATTCCGGTAAAACAATTGCAAAGCAAACTCCAACGGAAGGGGTAAATTAAAAGAGGGGAGAAAAGAAATAGAAGGGAAAAAAGATGGGAAGGAAAGAAGTGTAACGGGAAAACATTATGAAGGGGAAAGAGCTTGTATGATGTTAGAATACGAATCTGGTAATGATTCAGTATCTGTCATTTTATTAATACCATATTTCTGTCTTTTAATATGGATCACTTCGGATACAAGTCTCTTGTTATAAGAAGATTCTCTGTCAAGAATTCTAACGTCGTTCCATTTAAAGTTATGATCAAAATTGACACGATGGTCGGTTATTACAGTTGATGAACCAGTATTCTTTCTGATGTCCGCCTTATGTTCATTTAATCTCGTGCTCAACTTTCTCTTTGTTTGGCCGACATAACTGGCATCACAATCTTCACAAGAGATCTTGTATACTACATTTTGATTTGATGCTACTTGATTGAAGCTATCAACATTTTTCTAGACAACGGTTATCCACTATCCTTACTTTTTTCCACAATCGAACAAAGAATAAAATTCCATACACTTAATAAAGATACTACACGTAATTTACTAGATAAAGACAAATATTTTATTATTCCTTATGTCAAATCAATTTCTGAGAGTTTTCTACCTATTTCTAGTATGTTCCATTGTAAATTAGCTTTCACTATTCCTAACACATTGAAGAGGCAAAGACAAGTTGGAATACATGTCAAATCAAAATGTAGTATACAAGATCTCTTGTGAAGATTGTGATGCCAGTTATTTCGGCCAAACAAAGAGAAAGTTGAGCACGAGATTAAATGAACATAAGACGGACATCAGAAAAAATACTGGTTCACCAACTGTAATAACCGACCATAGTGTCAATTTTGATCATAACTTTAAATGGAACGACGTTAGAATTCTTGACAGGAATCTTCTTATAACAAGAGACTTGTATCCGAAGTGATCCATATTAAAAGACAGAAATATGGTATTAATAAAATGACAGATACTGAATCATTACCAGATTCGTATTCTAACATCATACAAGCTCTTTCCCCTTCATAATGTTTTCCCGTTACACTTCTTTCCTTCCCATCTTTTTTCCCTTCTATTTCTTTTCTCCCCTCTCATAATTTACCCCTTCCGTTGGAGTTTGCTTTGAAATTGTCTTACCGGAATTTGTTCGGTCTTGTTTTCTGTACATATATACGAGATGTTCTTTTGGCTCTCGTCGCTTAACTGTGATTATGGAAGCAACACTAAGCTGTACACGATCTTCCAAATTATTGAGAGAGCAATTTATAATACTGCGATTTATGATAATTAAGGTATATTACTATTAATTTTTTAACCAATTATTCATTTTTTTACGTTAATCATGACATATTTTGTACGTTAATTATGACATATTTCGAATAGTGTTTATTTCAACGATCAATATTTATTGTTGTATATTACATCGGTTATTACACATTTATTCTCTCTTTCTTAGATCATTTTTTGTACATATTTGTTTAGTTTTATTAATTACTTTAATTTAATTCTACTCAATTTTGTCATATTGTACTTTCTACTTAATATTATTTGAGAACCTAACGTTTACTGAATTTTTTTATCAACATTTGTGTTTTGCTACATTTAATGATTGTACATAATTTTTATCAGACATTACATTAATTTTTCCACTCACAATGCTGAAAGTTTTAAATTGTTGCTGGATTGGAACATTCATACGGACTTATTACATCTCAAGTTCTTCCATTTTCTTACATTTAAGTTTGCGATCTAGAGCGATTATATAATTTTTATATTCTTTTATTATTGTACTGTTTACGTTTTTATATATAACATTGATAATGATCCGATATGGATCGAAACGTTTGTTGATTTTTGCGTTAGTTGTTCTATTTACCATCACATTAAACTTGTCAAAATATAAATATATGTGATATGTTATTTTTATTTCAAATTTTATATTTTTAACGACAAATTTCAGGCTCGTAGCCCTTTTGCTTTCTAAAGTTTTTAAATTTATTGAGCCTTAATAATACTACTTGTTTTATTTTTTTTTTATATACAGAATTTTTTTATTTTTTATTTTTTTGTCCCCGTCGGTCTCTGCTGCCTTTTCGCGAACCCCAGTGGAGATGTGCCTCCGATAGCCATTTAGGAATTGCATGAAGCGGTCTTGCTGAATGCGCGTCCCAGAGCATGTCCTTCTATAATCTGTAATTAAAAAACTAATTATTAAAATTACATATATTACATGTATGCTATATCTATATAAATATACATATATATATATATATATGTATGTCCAGGGGCAGTTTCTGGGACCGAAAATAGAATTAGTTAAAAACAGTTTTAAGAAGTCTCTTTTGTTGTTTTCTACCTTCCGTTCAAGTAAAATTAATGTATTTTTACTCGTTTTCGAAAAAA
>NW_017296163.1:74461-74798 GCF_001594075.2 Trachymyrmex cornetzi | reverse complement strand
ACAGTACATTTTCAAGGACACCGTTCAGAATAGCAGCTTCGGAGACATCTTTCTATTCATGTACAATGTTTCCAGGATATAAATCATTTTATTGAGTATAAGAACGTTCCAAAAGCTAGTAACAACGTCTAAGGATAGACCATAGACATGGTATAAATAGACCGAGCATGTAGCGCGAGATATGGCAGTCACATGCGAGAAGGAGGCGACACAATTGGATTTTTCGTTCTCTCTCTAACAGAAGAAAGTGGAAAGTGAATCATGTGTGATCATGCGTCTATTCTCTATATGTCTACAGAGCAGACGCACGGTCGCATACGATAACTAGAATGGCAGG
>NW_017296163.1:70213-74099 GCF_001594075.2 Trachymyrmex cornetzi | reverse complement strand
TACCATTCCATCAAAATTTCAACTTATATTAGTGTATTCCAAAGTAATTGGTATCACATAAGTTGAAATCTTAAAATTCATTGCTGTTCCTAATACTTCTTATATTATGTATAGGTCTTAACATATCAATAGTCTAACTTCGTCGATAATCGATAATTCGAAAAATCGAACGTAAAAATATTTTCTCGCCTCTTATCATTGAAGGAAAAGTGTTACAACTTTTTGGCGACCGGTTGTATATACATTTCGATGTACAGACCCGAAATCTGCCATAATATATGCGTATGGTACATTCCGGGTCAGTACAACCAAATGTATATACATTTGAATGTACAGACCCGAAATCTGCCATAATATATGCGTATGGCAGATTCCGGATCTGTATAACAACCTAATGTATATACATTTGAATGTACAGACCCGAAATCTGCCATAATATATGCGTATGGCAGATTCCGGATCTGTATAACAACCTAATGTATATACATTTGAATGTACAGACCCGAAATCTGCCATAATATATGCGTATGGCAGATTCCGGATCTGTATAACAACCTAATGTATATACATTTGAATGTACAGACCCGAAATCTGCCATAATATATGCGTATGGCAGATTCCGGATCTGTATAACAACCTAATGTATATACATTTGAATGTACAGACCCGAAATCTGCCATAATATATGCGTATGGCAGATTCCGGATCTGTATAACAACCTAATGTATATACATTTGAATGTACAGACCCGAAATCTGCCATAATATATGCGTATGGCAGATTCCGGATCTGTATAACAACCTAATGTATATACATTTGAATGTACAGACCCGAAATCTGCCATAATATATGCGTATGGCAGATTCCGGATCTGTATAACAACCTAATGTATATACATTTGAATGTACAGACCCGAAATCTGCCATAATATATGCGTATGGCAGATTCCGGATCTGTATAACAACCTAATGTATATACATTTGAATGTACAGACCCGAAATCTGCCATAATATATGCGTATGGCAGATTCCGGATCTGTATAACAACCTAATGTATATACATTTGAATGTACAGACCCGAAATCTGCCATAATATATGCGTATGGCAGATTCCGGATCTGTATAACAACCTAATGTATATACATTTGAATGTACAGACCCGAAATCTGCCATAATATATGCGTATGGCAGATTCCGGATCTGTATAACAACCTAATGTATATACATTTGAATGTACAGACCCGAAATCTGCCATAATATATGCGTATGGCAGATTCCGGATCTGTATAACAACCTAATGTATATACATTTGAATGTACAGACCCGAAATCTGCCATAATATATGCGTATGGCAGATTCCGGATCTGTATAACAACCTAATGTATATACATTTGAATGTACAGACCCGAAATCTGCCATAATATATGCGTATGGCAGATTCCGGATCTGTATAACAACCTAATGTATATACATTTGAATGTACAGACCCGAAATCTGCCATAATATATGCGTATGGCAGATTCCGGATCTGTATAACAACCTAATGTATATACATTTGAATGTACAGACCCGAAATCTGCCATAATATATGCGTATGGCAGATTCCGGATCTGTATAACAACCTAATGTATATACATTTGAATGTACAGACCCGAAATCTGCCATAATATATGCGTATGGCAGATTCCGGATCTGTATAACAACCTAATGTATATACATTTGAATGTACAGACCCGAAATCTGCCATAATATATGCGTATGGCAGATTCCGGATCTGTATAACAACCTAATGTATATACATTTGAATGTACAGACCCGAAATCTGCCATAATATATGCGTATGGCAGATTCCGGATCTGTATAACAACCTAATGTATATACATTTGAATGTACAGACCCGAAATCTGCCATAATATATGCGTATGGCAGATTCCGGATCTGTATAACAACCTAATGTATATACATTTGAATGTACAGACCCGAAATCTGCCATAATATATGCGTATGGCAGATTCCGGATCTGTATAACAACCTAATGTATATACATTTGAATGTACAGACCCGAAATCTGCCATAATATATGCGTATGGCAGATTCCGGATCTGTATAACAACCTAATGTATATACATTTGAATGTACAGACCCGAAATCTGCCATAATATATGCGTATGGCAGATTCCGGATCTGTATAACAACCTAATGTATATACATTTGAATGTACAGACCCGAAATCTGCCATAATATATGCGTATGGCAGATTCCGGATCTGTATAACAACCTAATGTATATACATTTGAATGTACAGACCCGAAATCTGCCATAATATATGCGTATGGCAGATTCCGGATCTGTATAACAACCTAATGTATATACATTTGAATGTACAGACCCGAAATCTGCCATAATATATGCGTATGGCAGATTCCGGATCTGTATAACAACCTAATGTATATACATTTGAATGTACAGACCCGAAATCTGCCATAATATATGCGTATGGCAGATTCCGGATCTGTATAACAACCTAATGTATATACATTTGAATGTACAGACCCGAAATCTGCCATAATATATGCGTATGGCAGATTCCGGATCTGTATAACAACCTAATGTATATACATTTGAATGTACAGACCCGAAATCTGCCATAATATATGCGTATGGCAGATTCCGGATCTGTATAACAACCTAATGTATATACATTTGAATGTACAGACCCGAAATCTGCCATAATATATGCGTATGGCAGATTCCGGATCTGTATAACAACCTAATGTATATACATTTGAATGTACAGACCCGAAATCTGCCATAATATATGCGTATGGCAGATTCCGGATCTGTATAACAACCTAATGTATATACATTTGAATGTACAGACCCGAAATCTGCCATAATATATGCGTATGGCAGATTCCGGATCTGTATAACAACCTAATGTATATACATTTGAATGTACAGACCCGAAATCTGCCATAATATATGCGTATGGCAGATTCCGGATCTGTATAACAACCTAATGTATATACATTTGAATGTATGTACAGACCCGTAATTTGCTATAAAATATGCGTATGGCAGGTAAATGGTATACTAGGACTCCGGGTAAAGGATCCCCACTAAAATAATCTAACACGCCGATAGCAAAATCTCTAGGGCGGTGTAAAAATTTGACATTAGACATTTCATTATTCGTGTATATCTCAAGATATATATGCGTATGGAAAATTCCAAGGTGTCCTGGAATCTGTCATACGCATATATTATGGCAGATTTCGGATCTGTACATACATTCAAATGTATATACATTTGAATGTATGTACAGATCCGAAATCTGCCATAGTATATGCGTATGGCATATTCCGGGTCAGTACAACCAAATGTATATACATTTGAATGTATGTACAGATCCGAAATCTGCCATAGTATATGCGTATGGCATATTCCGGGTCAGTACAACCAAATGTATATACATTTGAATGTATGTACAGATCCGAAATCTGCCATAGTATATGCGTATGGCATATTCCGGGTCAGTACAACCAAATGTATATACATTTGAATGTATGTACAGATCCGAAATCTGCCATAGTATATGCGTATGGCACATTCCAGGTCTGTACAACCAAATGTATATATATTTGAATGTACAGACCCGAAAACTGCCATAATATATGCGTGTGGCACATTCCGGGTCTGTACAACCAAATGTATATATGTATATTTAAATGTACAGACCCGAAAACTGCCATAATATATGCGTGTGGCACATTCCGGGTCTGTACAACCAAATGTATATACATTTGAATGTACAGATCCGAAATCTGCCATAGTATATGCGTATGGCACATTCCGGGTCTGTACAACCAAATGTATATATATTTGAA
>NW_017296163.1:62037-69519 GCF_001594075.2 Trachymyrmex cornetzi | reverse complement strand
TCATACCCAAAACATCCGTTAAAATTGATTGGCATGAGCCAAACGGTATGTTAAGATCATCAGCTATTTTTCTAATCGTGATTCGACGATTTTTCAACACAATTTCTTTCACTTCCTGAACATTTTTGTCGGTTTTTGACGTGCTGGGGCGTCCAGAGCGAGGTTCATCGTTAACATTTTCTCGGCCCTCTTGAAATAACTTATACCATTTATTAACATTTTTTTGCTCAAAGTTGACTCACCGTACGCCACTGTCAACATTTCAAGAGTTTTTGAACACTTAATACCATTTTTTACACAAAAATTAATACAAAGCACGCAAACACGAGTCTAACCTTTATGCCTCTCACATAAAAACAACACATGCTATATAGTTAAAACTGTGAACATATAATCGTGACGAGTGTACCAACACAACAAAAAAAAATTTTGAAGTTAGAGTGTACAGAGCGCGCAAAATTCAAAAAGTCATCTTACTTTTTGATCACACCTCGTATATGTATATAGATACATGCAGGTATATTAGTTTCGATTAGGAGTTTTATAGCAAAAATATTAATATGATATAGAAATCGAATTTGAAAGTTTGATATCAATTTTCATATCAATTTCTTTAATTAGGTGTTTAATAGTAATAATCTGGAGACACTGGTAGTGTCTCGGCGCTAAGCTGCGCGAAGCGACACTGCCGTGCCTCCTTTACGCGAACCGACGAGTTGCGGCAGATCGAGATTATCGGATCTCAATAACGACTGAACCGATCGCGTTCTATGTATGCTCAATCGATAGCCACCACACGGATTATGTGATAAAAGTGCTTTTATTTTTTTTCTACGTGCCCTACGAGCGGAGATATCGCGACGCAAAGTCCGGTTGTGATGAATTTCACCTCATTTTTAAGAAACGTCGTCGTCATTATTATCGTTATTGTCGTTATTATTATCGAATCAGGAGAAAATGTCCATCTCGTTTTTTCAACACTAGAGGGCTTTTGACTTAACCTAGCGATGGCAGCATTGCACATTCGAATGTGATCAACAACACATGACAGCTGTGATAATCAGCGATGGCAACATTGTCACATATATTATAATTAATTGAAATTAAAATGAAATATAATTCATAAAACGAATTAAAATAAAATATTAATTATAATTATTAAGCGTCTAGATGTTTGTCGTCGAGAAAGTGGGTGTCTAGGTCGAAGAAATGGGTGTCTAGGTGATCGCTATCGAGGAAGTGGGTGTCTAGGTATTCGCTATTGGGTAAATGGGTGTCTAGGTGTTCGCCGTCGAGGAAATTAGTGTCTAGGTGTTCGCCGTCGAGGAAGTGAGTGTCTAGGTGTTGTCTACATGTTCGCCGTCGAGGAAGTGGGTGTCTAGGTGTTCCCTATTGGGGAAATGGGTGTCTAGATATTCGCCGTTGAGGAAATAGATGTCTAGGTGTTTGCCGTCGAGGAAATGGGCGTCTAAGTGTTCGCTGTTGAAGAAGTGGGTGTCTAGGTATTCGCCTTCGAGGAAGTGGGTGTCAAGGTGTTCACCTTCAAAAAAGTGGGTGTCTAGGTGTTTGTCTTCGAGGAAATGGGTGTCTAGGTATTCGCCATCTCATTCTGACAGGTTTGACTCTAGATAGCAAGAGGCAAATATGGCATTTAGTATTAACCGTTAAACTATTCAGGTTAGAATCTGTCACATCGATGGAACAGAGGAACACGTAATTGAGGCTAGAATAAATATTCTCTGCTGTAAAACACATTTTTCGGTGTAAGAATACATTTTCTATTCTAGTAGTTTATTTCAATTTTCTTATTAATGATTTGTCCTCTCTATTCTTTATAATTATGACAGAATTGATTCTTTATGCTGTTTATTTTGGATTTACTGAAAGGAAAGACTTGAATTTAAATGATTTATTTATATGGTAGTTTTCTCATTATTAAAAACATACAATATAAAAATGAGTAAAGGACTCTTATAATTCAAACATAAAACAATAAATAAAGAACAATTAATTAGAAATTTACAATATAAATTATTATACATCACATTTTTATTATTATACATCATATTTATAGCTAAATCCATAATAAACTTAATACAATCGATTATGTTAATTGGCGTCGCTAACAGTCGTCCTTAGAATACTACAAATGTAGTATTATAATAGTATTACAGTAATATAATGTATGTATAAGAAATAAAAATAATTCGTGAAAATACCAACCAATTAATGCAAGCCAAGATTTATTGAAACTACTTAGGGCGACTGTTATCAACACCGACAGGTCTGTATATCGTTCTTAACTTTAATTTAAGTTTGTTCACGTCGCATGCTCCAACATGCTCCTACTTCCTCCCAACAGTAGCACCTACTCACTCAACGCGCTCGTTAGAGTGAGTAAGAGCTACGATTAGAGGAAGTAGGAGCATGCTAAACCAAGCGACGCAAACAAACCTCTTATCTCATTGTCGTGATATATATATATATATATATATATCGCGATATATATATATATCACTTCTATATCTGCGTTCTTACTCAACTGTGATGAAAGTAATAATATTAATAATTACAGTAATATGAAGAATGTAAGAAATAAAAATAGTTTGCATAATTCTCAATTAATGTAGCGCAAGATTACTTCACACTACATAGGACGACTGTTACCACCGCCGATTAACTTAATATAATTTACATTTTATTACTATACATCACATTTATAGCGAAGTCAATAATATATAAAAGTTAGAATATAACAGTCGATTATTAAGTTAATCGGCGTTGCTAACAGTCGTTAATAGAATACTATAAATGTAGTGTATATTAATATTACAGTAATATAATGTATGTATCTATTATAGACAGAAGATTATTATTACTTTCATCACAGTTGATTGTGTGAGAATATATATGACGACGATGGGATAAGAGGTTGGTTCGCGTCGCATGCTCCAACATGCTATTACTTCCTCACAACAGTAGCTCCTACTCACTCAACGCGCTCGTTAGAATGAGTAGGAACTACGGTTAGAGGAAGTAGGAGCATGTTGAAGCAAGCGACGCGAACTAATCTCTTATCTCATCGTCGTGATATATGTACTTCTATCTCTGCGTTCTTACTCAACTGTGATGAAAGTAATAATAATCTTCTGTCTGTAATAGAATGCTGATTAAGTTAATATAAAATGTGTATAAGATATTCTCTCTATGGAATTTTAAAATTATATATTGTGGGTATGGGAATAAGTTTCCGCCCTTTTTGAAAAGAAAAAGATGTGTTTATTTGAACAAATCTATATAAATGAGTTTATTCAAAGTATGCTCCTTCGGAAGCGACAACTTTCTCCCACTTTTCCGGTAATAAATGGATTCCTCGAATGAAAAAATCTGGTTCTTTTGAAGCGATCCATTCATCAAGCCATTTTTTGATATCTTCGTAAGAAGTGAATCGTTCTCCAGAAAGGGCCGACTGCATGGATCGGAACAAATGGAAATCTGAAGGACCAATATCCGGTGAATACTGCGGGTGGAGCAGAATTTACCACTTTACTCCTTCCAAGTATTTCTTGACCGGTTTTGCAACGTGTGGTCTAGCGTCGTCATGTAACAGAATCAGCTTGTTGTGCCTATTGTCCCATTCCGGTCGTTTTTCTTTCAAAGCTTGGTTTAAACGTATCAGTTGTAGTCGATAACGATCGCCAGTGATGGTTTCGGACGGTTTGAGCAGCTCGTAATATATAACACCTCTTTGATCCCACCAGATGCACAACATAATCTTCGAAGTATGGATATTTCGTTTTGGCATTGATGGACCTGGTTCACCAGGCATCACCCATGCTTTCAAGCGTTTAGGGTTATCGTAGTAGATCCATTTTTCATCGCCAGTTACGATACCATGCAGAAAACCCTTCCTTTGTTTTCGTTGACGAAGCATCTCGCAGATGACCAAACGTCTTTCCAATGTCTCTCTCTTTCAATTTGTATGGCACCCAATTTCCTTCTTTTTGCAACATTCCCATTGCATGTAGACGTTTTCCAACAGTGGATTTATCAACATTTAACTCTTTTGACAACCTATCGGGCGATAAACATGAATCTTCTTCGAGTAATGCTTGCAATTCTGCATCTTCAAATCTTTTCGGTGCACCTTCGCGTTTTTTGTCGCGCACGTCAAAATCACCACTGTTGAATCGCCGAAATCATTCTTTACAACTGGTTTTCGATGGAGCATGCTCACAGTAAACATCTACGAGCAATCGATGCGATTCTGCAGCATTTTTCTATAAAATAAAATAATGGAGTAAAACTTTCCGCAAATGTTGCTTTTTTGGAATAAATTCCGACATATTCAACGCAAAAAAAGTTACTCTTTTTTACGCTTCGAACTAATGCCAACTATTGGGCTCAAAAGTTGAACACAAACCTTTCAAACACATGTGTTGCCGTTCTATCAAACACACAAGCAATGCTACTAACGACATCTTTCTACAATGGGCGGAAACTTATTCCCATACCCAATACAAACTTACCTTTTTAAAAAAAAGGTAAAAAAAGCTCTAAGCGTTGGTGAAACTGGACCAAATGGTACTTTTCGTAAAGAATCACCATTTGGGCCGGCTTCACCAACGCCAATTACTTAATCGGCCGAGAAACTAATGACTAATCACATTTGCTGTTTAGTAGAACCAATGATACGTATCATTTGTATAAAAGATTTGATATCAACATCTAGCGCCAAGTTAAATTTTACCATGTTAATCCTCCCAAAGATAAAATATAATAATAACTTTAATTTTTTTCTTAATTTATTGAACTCTAATGATATGTATTATTTGTATGAAAGATTTGATATCAACAAAATTGGCGCCAAGCTAAATTCATCAAAATTTTATCAAAATTTTAAGTATTAATCGTAAAAAAGATTTGATATAAACAATTGGCGCGAAGTTAAATTCCATGTCATTCAAATACAAAATTAAATAAATAATATTAACTTTAATGATATGTATCATTCCTATAAAAGATTTGATAACAAGAACTGGCGCCAAGTTAAATCCCACTTCTTTATACCATATGCAAATTAAATAAATAATAAATATTAATCTAATGGTATGTACTATTTGTACGAACGATTTGATTTCAACAACTGTGGCGCCAAGTTAAATTTTACAAAATGAAAAGTAAAACTCAAGTGATACTATCTTTATTATTTACTTAATCCAAATGGTACCATCTTTAATTTTTATGCAATGAAACCTAAGTATACGTATACTTATTAAAGAATCTTCCTATTCCAATCCAAATGGTTTAAATACCTCTTAAATGAAATCTGGAGACACTGGTAGTGTCTCGGCGCTAAGCTGCGCGAAGCGACACTGCCGTTCCTCCTTTACGCGAACTATGTGCAGAGTGGGCACATGCTGCGTGGAAATACAGTGTACGTCGGCTCTTCGCATTTCGAGCACTCAGTGCCGTGTGTACAGGAAGAAGTCTTGGTGCGTCCTGATGAGATACATTCCTTCATCGCAATATTCCGCAAAGAAATCTTGCCATAATTCGGCGGAAAATCATGCAATGTGTACATATGACTAAAGCACCACCCGTTGTATAATAACAGCAGATTATGCAGTGATTAGTACGAATGTTCAACGCTTCGATTTCCGAAGATTGTACAAATTTCTCTGCGTGATCCATATCGCCGTCGTTCAAACCAACAGAACATTCAGTATCGTTGGACGACCTTTGGTCCACTATGTCCCGAAATTCTACTTCCATTGCTTCAAATAACTTGTCTGTATTTACACTATCCATGTCCTCAACGTTCGCACAATGGTCAGCCATACTTTTCACATTCATTTTTTTGTTCACGTTACTGTTCACATTACTGTTCACAATAGTTTTTTAATGTGCACAGAGTGGGCACATGCTGCATGGGTATACAATGTACATCTTCTCTCCGCATTCCGAGCACGACCACCTGCCGTCTAGTGCATAGAAAGAACAGTCTTTGTGATTCCTGACGAGATACATTCCTTCATCGCCATAATCCCGCAAATCAGTCATGCATATTGCACAGAAGATAGGAGCACCATTGCACTTTGTATAATAACAGCAGATTATGCAATGCTTAGTACGACCGTTCAATGCACGGATTTCCGAAGGCTGCACAAATTTCTCTGCGTGAGCCGTATTGCCGTCGATCAAACCAACAAGACATTCAGTATCGTTGGATGACTTTTTGTCCACTATGTCCTCAAATTCTATTTCCATTGCTTCAAATAACTTGTCTGTATTTAAACCATCCATGCCCTCAACGTCAATGTCCTTAACGTTCGCACGGTGGTCAGCCATATTTTCCACATTACGCTTACCATGATCGGTTCGGAGATCTTACAGGACGTCAACTGAGGTGTCGCGCGCTGATGGCTTATTATATATTCCATTTGCAACTTCTTTCTCACTTTGTCTACCCCTATCACGTCGCATCATCGACGATGTATCATCGATCACTTCTTAGAAAAAAATCGTTGTCGGCGCGTTTCTTAACGCGTCGCGACGTGTCACCGATCTCGCGGTTCTTCTCAGGTAAATATCGTTATCGGCGCTTTTGATCTTGAAAGAAAGAACTGTGAGAATGCAGTATGATTTCATCATCTACCCTTTATTGACGGCGTTTCGTTTGGCAGCCGGATAATGTGTCACCGATGTTCTAGACAAAATATTTTGTCCGCGTTACAGTACAGCGACGCATTTCGGGGTTGGTGTGGGGTCCGCGGCGACGGCCCGCTACGCATTTCAGGGTAGGCACGGGGTCCGCGGCTGCCCGCGTGCGATGGCGGTGGCAGCGGTAGCGGCAGTCCTCAATGATACTTAACATGGCGTCACGTATCATTGCTATCGGTGTTTACGTAAACACTGATAGCGCCGGGACTTCCCCGCGCCTTCCCCTCCTTCCCCGGCGCCATCAAGTACCCCCCGCGCCACGCACCAGCGATGCACATTTGGCTCCCCGGCAACACGGAATCCAGCCCCACCACTTTTACCCCCAACTACCGGCATCGAGTCAGCCGCGAGAGCGAGCGAGGCAGCGAGAGGCAGCGCCCGACCTTTTCGCTCTACCAGTAAAACGTAAACACATGCGGGTATTAGAGCGAAAAGGACGGCCGCTCCTCGGGCCGCTCTATCTCGCTGTCTCGCTTTCTCTGCTAGTCGCTCGTAACAAGCGACCGAAAACCGAAAATGTATCTTCTCGGCCGCTTGGCGTATTCATTCTTGTATAGGGTAGCCCGATCTTTTTTGCCAATCACTTTTGTATTCATAGAGCGGATTAAACTGAGTCGAAAAGTCCTCTACCATTTTGCAATTTTCGCAATAGTTAACAAGATATTAATTACTAAAAATTGCAAAATATTAGTCTTGAATAATTTTTTACTCAAATACCATCAACTTTACAGAAAAACTGCAAGAGACAAAAATTATTTA
>NW_017296163.1:49625-54941 GCF_001594075.2 Trachymyrmex cornetzi | reverse complement strand
CGGCACTGAGTGCTCGAAATGCGAAGAGCCGACGTACACTGTATTTCCACGCAGCATGTGCCCACTCTGCACATATTGAAAAACTATTAAATGCTCAGTGTAAGAGCATAAGTGCTCCGTGTAAGTGTGTGTGATCTAAAGACACGGAAATCACGAGCGAATGGAACGCTAATTGTGGAGCAGTGCGGCCAGGTCGCTACTCCGGTAGAGTGTTTCGCGTGGCTGCAACGATGCGACGAGTGCATCGAGAAGCTTGAAGAACTTTGTCGTACCAAGCGTCCGCTCCTCGCCGTCGGACACAGACAATCCGCGGTGACGAGGATCGCGCGACTCGCGGGTACAAAGTCCCAACTAGAGCGACGTCTCATACACGTTTGTGGCAAGTACGCGAGTTGCAACGAGCAATCTCTTGTATGGCGAGAGATCGACGCTGCGTTCGAGAATCGTATAGTGACAGGTGCGCTGATAAACTATAATTACTTCGAGCCTTGCCGATTCCTTGAAGACGCTGGCAATGTAGTGCTAGAGCAAGTGCGAGACGCTGTAGAAAGACATGGCAGTGCAAAAGTGAACACAGCGTTCAACGGCGACTTCGTGACAAAGGAGATAAACGTACTAATAAAAGAATAATTACGAAAAACAATGAGATTTATCGATTCACCAATATGTGCGAGTGCTACGATCGGCACGTCGTCGAGTCTATCTTGGCCTCGCTCGAAGAGTTTCAGGAACGCGACAGTGGGAGGGCGTTGTCGCGAATCCTCAACTTGACTGTTAACGTAAACAAACTGAATCATATGCGTGCGGGATGTCATTTTGAAGTGCCGCGGGAAATTGTGATGAAACGAGCGGTGATCAGTGTGAGTACGACGGATAATGTGTGCTTCGCGTGGTCGCCGCCCTGTACCCTACAGAAAAAAATGCAGATCGGGAATATTCGTACCCGCATTATACACCAATATTAAATCTCACAAACATTGAGTTTCCGATGACTTTAAAAGACATTCCAAAGTTCGACCGTTTAACGCGGTGTCAATCATCGTGTACGGCATGGAGAATAAACAGATCCTTCCTCTGCGACTCACAGGCGACTGAAAGGAGAAGCACATCAATTTCCTGTACCTGCAAGATCCACATAACGACGGTGTAGACCACTTTGCATGGATAAAAAACCTGTCGCGCCTTGTGAGATCGCAACTCACAAGAAAGGAGCACAAAAAATACTTCTGCGATCGGTAAGTGTAATAAGAAAAGTAAATATAATAAGAAAAAAATAAAAAAACAATATGTGAAAAGTAGGTATTGTAGGCCGGTTCTAACTCAGGTCCTCTGAGGGCAACGCTGAGTGCGGGGGATACTCGTAGGCGAGGGAAAGCGGAGCGCAGGGGATACTCGTAGGCGAGGGAGCGCGGAGCGCGGGGGATACTTGAAGGCAAGGGAAAGCGGAGCGCGGGGGATTCTTTTTGACGAGGGGAGCGCGGGGAGTACTCGTAGGCGAGGGGGCGTCCAAAAAAATTATAATGAATTATATAAAAAAAGACACAACTCCTTGTCTTCTTGCTTCTCAACCTCCTCCTCGTCCTCCTTTTCAGCCTCCTCCTCCACCTCCCCCCTCCTCCCTTCCCCTTTCCTTTTCCCCCTCCTCCCTTCCCCCCCTCCTCCTCCTCCTCCTTGCGTTGGTTACTTCTCGGCTTCCTCTTCCTCCTCCTCCGCCTTCACGAGGACGCGGATCAGCTCCTCCTCGTCATGCAGCTGGAGGAGCTCCATCATAAATGCGACGCATTCCTCGCCGCTTACGTTGCTAACGTTGAAGGTGAAGCCGTTGATGTACGCGACTTCCTCCTCCTCCTCCGCCTCTCAATCATCGATCATGATGGGAACCTTGTCCTCATCCTCTTCCTCCTCGTCTAGGACGACATCCTCTTCCATGCGGACGACGTCCTCCTCCATGCGGACAGCCTCTTCGACGGGGATGTCCTCCTCCGCCTCAATTAATTCGATTTTTTTGGATGGAGGCACGTTGTCTTCTATGTCTTTTATTGTTTTCTTAGTGACACACAAATTATCGCGTAAGCCGCTATATATTTTTTACAATTTTATAAATTTAAAGGAAGTCACTCGTGATACACTCTTTGTAACACGCAAATAAGACTCGGCACTAAGTCACGCGCAACGACACTACTGTGGCTACTTTTTCCGCGAGTTGCGAAGGATCGAGATGTTAATAACGAATCTACATATGCTCAATCGATTGCTCAAAATTGTGTTATAGCGCACATAGAAAAGACTCGACAAAAACTGACGTCGAGAAGCGTCCTTTGCCATAGCAATCCCTGCCTAGGATACGAGGATTTTACTTATGAAAAATGAAACAGTTGAGATCCCAAGTAAATAAATATTTGCAGCTTATAGAATTTTAGACATTAAAAAAAAGGCGTAAATAAGGGCTCGCCTGTCAGGAAAGGAAGTATGCGACGATAGAAGACAAGTACAAAACCTTTTTTTTTCCATTGTCTGTTTATGATTCAATTTTCACAATACGTTGCGTTTCTTCTTATTCCTTTTACTAGTGCAAAGAATTGGTAGTAAATATTATGGATGGGTAGTAAAAGGAAATACATATATATAGTGATGCGAACGAATTTATTTTTATTCACATCTTATTACACTGATTTTTCGTACGTATTTAAAAAACTAGAGCTAATAGTTCGCAATCGACGAGCTGATGTCCATTGAAGATGTCGCTATCGCGTTTAGCGTTCTTGGACGCGATGTTGGAGAATCGCGTATATTTGGCATCGACTGTATCGACGAGTCGGACTAATCGTTCGAACGTTACATCGATACACCCATCAAACTCGAACATACGGTGTAGCGTTGTTTCGGTCATCATCATGCGTACGGACGAAGAATCGAGACGTACGAGCCTAGCATTGTTCTGCAGCGTGCAAACTCTGACGGTTAGTGGTCCAACGTTTATAAAATTGTTCTTGTATTCGTTTCGCAGCATCTTGTAAATATTCCATCGCTGCTCGTAGAGACCTTTCTACGTTTCAAGAGACAGCGACAGTTTGTGTCCGCGATGATCTCCAGGGCAACCTCCACGTAACTCGGTAAACCAAGATTGATTCCAATTTCCAAATACTTGTAGCCTGTACTCGTCAGGTCGTAACGTCTGCTCAGTAAGCGCACCGCACGACGCTCCATGCTGTGTATATACATAATGTTAAAAAAAAGTTATTTATTGTTATTTATTTAAAAGTTATTTATTATATATATATAAAACCTTGAAACTTACACGTTATATACCTTCTTCACGTCGTTCGATGCGCTGCTCTCTTTGGCGAAGTACATTTCAACCATTCGTACAAGCGGGTATCGTAAGACTTGATCGCGTCCTCGTAAATTGTGATACTTCGTATATGGTGTTACTTCTAAAATCGGAGAAGGAGCAAGCCGTCCCCCTCTTTCCAAGAATTTCAAACGTGTCGCAGCAGGTTATATCATGTCTTTCTACGTATTTTCTTTGTCATGAGTTTATACATATGTTTATATATACGTTTATACGTACGTTCACACACACGTTTATACATACGTCTATACATACATACATACATACATACGTTCATACATACGTTTATATGTACTGTAACCATACTCGCGTGCCTACGCGACACGATAATAATCGATAACGCAACTACAATAAGCGTCGTTACGCGCCACGACGAGACTCGACAACGCGACTACTCTACGCGTTTCTACGCGACTCTACTCTACTCGGAAATCGAAACTGAGAGGAACAAGCGCGACTCGGCCCTCGATACTCACCGAACGATTCTAATTTACTTCAACTCGGCAATGAATATTCTTCCCCTTACTCTCACTTTCGAAAGGCGACAGCTAATTATTTCCAAGGCTCGGGAGGATGGCACGTGACTCGCGGTTCCGCGGCTCTACACGGCGGCCATTGCGCCGATCTATTGTTACGGTGCGAGCTGGCTTACATGCGATCCACCCGGCGACGTATCCCGGTCGGCAGCTTTACAAGCATGACGCTCGTCTCACCCTCGTCGTCTCCTTCGCGTCCCGTCCTCTCGGTACTCGGCTCCCTTCTTCGCGGTTATCGGTTCCTCGAGGGCGGTCTCGCACTTCCCGTACAATCGATGACTCGCTCGTCCACAGCAAGAGTGAGGCCCGTGAGCTCCCGACGGATTCTCGCAGGCAGCTTAGCGCTCCCCCCCTCCTGCGAGGGGAGGTAGTCACGCTGATTGGCTTCCGCGTGTCACGTTATCCGCGCGTGCCGTGCAGGCCCGCGCGGCCTTGTATCCTGGCTCATACGAGCGCGCAATAGATGTCCCTTTCAAGGGTGGCGTCTCTGCTCACGGCCCCCGCACTTCCTGGCCAGGCGGAGGAGATCTGGATGGATTTCCCTCTCGCGCTCCGTCGGAGCCCTATGCTTCGGACGGACGCCCCTCAAGGTTGGCCAGGAATTCTGGCCTCCTCCGATGCTCTGCAAGGGGTGCATGGTGAAAGTATGGTTCCTTTCTTATGCGACAGCGGTTGCGAGCAATGATATGAAATAATACAACCTGCTTGTCTGGGCTCCCGGATGTGCGTCCTTCTCTCTTAGCTTCTTCGGCTTTCCTTCCAATCCTGTCCTTCTGTCTTCCTTCCAAGGGTGGCGGGCGAGACGGCATGATGATACAATGAAATTTCACAGCAGCTGCCGAGCGTGATCCGTGGCGCGTCTACGCTGTCTGATACGCTTTATCATTACGCAAAAGAAATGCTAACACAAAAGAGAAAAATCTGCCGAGTAAAATACATGACATGAGTCTTAACGCACGTTCGGAGGTGCACTTGCTCGCGCGCTCGCGTACGCACTCGCCTGCGCGCTCGCCCTTTGAACCGGTAGGAAGCGCGAATCCGCCGTCAACAAGCCCGTACCGTGATGGACAAAATGTCACGTCACAATACATACGTTTATACGTACATACGTTTATACATACGTTCATACACACGTTTATACATATGTTTATACATACGTTTATACATACATACGTTTATACATACGTTCATACATACGTTTTATACATTCGTTTTATACACATGTTCATACAATCGTTCATACGTGTATTACAAAGGAAATGAAAGAAGGGAAGAGAAGGGAAAAGAAATTTAAAACATATTAAAAAAATATCTTATATTTTATTTTAAACTTGATACATTTTTTTTAGCGTTGCGCCCACCAGTTGTATATTTTAAATCAGGGCTCGGCACGAAATGCACATTTCGGCCGATTTTCGAGTCGGCTCC
>NW_017296163.1:39887-49158 GCF_001594075.2 Trachymyrmex cornetzi | reverse complement strand
GGTGAGGGGAATAGCGGGAGGCGGAGCCGACTCGAAAATCGGCCGAAATGTGCATTTCGTGCCGAGCCCTGTTTTAAATATATTTTGTAACGCACAACTGTTAATATTATATATTTTACACATCACATAGTATTGGTAACATCTAGATTATGTAAATAATCTGTATTTTTGTAATCAGCATCCAAGGTCTCAATGGTCAAATTATCTCTATCGAGTACATCAACCAGTCATTCGCGTTTTTCATGTCCTCTAACGTATACGAGAGCCTTATTGCCGTCACTCTCTTCCACACCAATTTCAGCCATTGTAATCAGGCGTTTCACCATGCTGTACGGGATCATCCCGTCTTACCATTGCAATCCATGGTGATAAACACTTAGCCAGGAAGCGCAATACTTTTCTGATTTTGTCAAAAAACTCCATAGCACGGGACATGTAAAAATGTAATGAGAGAGAATGGCTCTTTTTCTCAACACCGCCACTTCCTTCACGATAAATTTCTTTCCAATGATAAATCCTTGCAAATCTACAAACGTCGGCATAATCATGGTGAACGACTTTTCGAGACTGTGCTCGATTGATTTCGATGAATCTTGGTTTTTATCTCTTGTATTGAAAAGAGGGGGAGGTTTAAAAAAGGAATATACTTTTAATGAACATTTATTTTTTCATGTCATGCAGCATGTACAATATAATCTAAACCTTAGACTGTTATTTCACATACTACGGCAGAATTTTTAACATAAATTCTGTACGAAATGTTTGCAGCATCGCGTTTATTAGTAATACAATTTTCTCTTAAAAAATGATACAAAATATTTGAATTTCTCACTAACACCATGCGTATATTGACTCGGTTCATAGAATACATGCTCGACACATTGCTCAAGGTCAAATAAGAAGAGCACAGTTGTTGGTTTCATGTACAAGTATGTACCATATAATGCTAATTTTATGTTATTCGTATTACCTATTTTAACATGTTCCACATTTGGATCTTGAATCAATAATGATGACGATGATCATGATGAGTTTGTTGCCTGCATTAATCGCTCAAAATCTGCACGTCCCTCGATGAACGCCTTCCACGTACCATGAGGCAGGATCATGCGGTTGTCTCGATTGTTACCGATCTCAATTTGTACGTGAGACGTAGGCCCCACGACGATTCCAATGTTCAGGAACTTGCTGTCAATGTTAATGCATATCTCCTCATCAAGATGTAAGGTATATAGCGAGGTTTTGAAGATGTATGAGAAGATGGGATGTAGAAAAAAGAAACCATGTATAGTCCTTAGAAAAAAATAGATAATGTATCAAAAAATTTATAAAACTTGAATGAACTTACTGTCTCTCGCACGCCTCATCCTATTGAATTGGAACGTAATAGTTCATAGAATGCGACGTTTTCAAGGATAGTGTCTGATACAGTAGAAGCAATCTGCTCTATGTAGTAGGAGCGATTTACAGAGCGACTTATATAATAAGAATTATGTATCATAAGTCTCTTTTTTTTAAATAGTGATACCCACCACAAATTTTCAGAAGCTTCGCATTCCACTGAATCCTCAGGGTATATAATGAACCAATTGACTGAATCAGTAATATCGCCATAAGTCTCTCTAATTAGTGCTTACCATTTCATATTTTCCAGCAACATATCCAAGTTATCGTTGAAAATTATTATTTTCGCATCAAGAGTTATTTCAATTTCGCCTCTATGTGTGTGCGATTTTACTTTAATGTATATATCATAATTACATTTTATGACATTGAAGTAATATATGTTCCACAACGTCTATGTGTGGATGAGCTTCGCTGTATGTTCCATCTGTAACGTCATAAATCGTACAATGACATGTAGGAATATTTAAAGTTACGTAATCATCAAACTTCGAATCACACACATGGATATGTTCACATATCTGCTACACCATGTATAACTGCGAGTAAGCACGTTTCGAAATCCAAGTTCTTCATACTACGACTCAAATGCATCATCGACGAGCAATATTGTTTATCAATTTCACACAGAGTAATGTAAACGTACAATTCTTGTTTAATGTTTAAAGTATAATATTCTCACAGACGTTTCATGATGCGATGACTGCGGCGGTAAATATTCACTGAGCGACTGATATATGAAAGCTCTCTACCGTTCATGCGTTTTCTATTTTATTATTTTTATATATTATCATTTATTTTTTATTTTCATTTTTTTATTCGTTTTTTTTTCTTTCAGACGGAGTATTCAATGTGGAATTTTACTTATCTTTACAAATAGTAGTGAGTTAATTTTCAGTGTAATTGCCATCAAGCCTACATTAAACTATGCAATGACACATATATAAAAATGCACTTTGATAATACCGAATCTTCTTTTGTATCTAAGGAATCAGCGTCAGCGACAATAAAGTCTGTCTGTTCCCATTCTCTTTTAAAAAATGAGTTTAGGCAGTGTATTCAATGAAGAATTTTACGTATCTTTACAAACATAGTGTTAGTTTTTCAGGGTAATGTTATAACGAATAACGTTCCATACAAACGTACACCGCCGATATCTAAGTTATCCTAATTGCAAAGAATTCGTTACTCGCATATCTTTAATGTTAAAAACGTTATGTTTTATATATCTTTTTAAAGGTATAAAAGACCGACATTGTTGGTCAACTAATCTCTTAGATAAAAATAAATACTTTATTTCTTTGAACGTTTGCACGGTCTATGTTCACTGCTACAATATGAAATTATTGCTCAATAACGACAATTATTTATTGTTATAATAGGATTAATTAAATGGTTGCAATATGGTTCTGTCTCATGATCGTGATCAATTATAAACTTTTTACTGATGCGACGGTAAATTCGTGACATTAGCTATACCGTTTCTAAATATATTTCCATACAATTATACATTATTAATTTAGTCCTTTTTTATGCTTTTCATTTTTTTGTTTTATATGTACCTTATAAAATTTAATTACCTTAATTACAGTAAATATTAATTTTATTTATAAAAGATTTTTGTTCCTGATTTGACATTCTTATAAATAAACTTTACCAAGAAATGATATATGTATGCATATGTATATGCTATGAACCGTATAAAAAAATTTTTATAATTAGATAAATAAATTTTTAATTCCATCAGTTAGGTAAATGAAATCTTATAATCGACCAAAATTAATCTTATTACTTAAACATTTCAGTATGAATTTATACAAGTACACTAAACAATTCTATAAACTGTGCAATAAAGTCCTCTCCAATCTGGAAACGCAGTCATGGCTAGAACTATAGTAGTATTAATAATATTATGAACTGTTATATTATAATTGTGTGTTCATATATGTCTCCTTGAAAAACAATGTTCACTAACCAGTTGTTGGTTTTCAATATTATTTAAAGCGTGAACTATTCACATTCTATAATAGCTTTATCATAAATTTTGTGAAAAGTACTTACAATACTGAATTTACTGATAATACAACTTTTGGCGTAAAAAAATTATTTAATTTCTTCACTCATACTGTTTACATATTGGTACAATTCAAAGTGTACGTGCTCCACGCAATGTTTTAGTTCGAACATAAAAAATACAGTTGATGGATTCATGTACAGACATGTACCAAGTTATGACAATTTTGCATTATACGCAACGCATATTGTAACAAGTTCTGCAATCAGAAAGATTTCAAAGATCCGCGTGAAAAAAAGCAATTGCGAGGATCAAATAAACAAAAATGACACATAATCAATGCCGGATTCGTATCTTACAGTTTGTAAAATCATAATTTGTCTGTATTTGTACTGAAAGTGACCCGATTAAAGTCCAGACGTTTGTAATGGATTATTCAATTGTTATTAGTATTAATTATTTAACTTTTGAACAGTAATGTTAAAAAAATTCGTACGTGCGTTCATTCGTACATACAATATGTACGTGTGTACGTACACGTACGTACTTAAGGTGCATACGTACATATTCAATTTAAAACAATATAATTATAAAGGCATATGACCACGAACGCCTGATATCGTTGGCTTAAAATTATTATATTTGATAATGTACAATTAATAGACGTTTCGGTCTTCAATGAGACCTTCTTCAGTATTCATATAAATTAAAAGTAATACGCATAATTATAACATAATTTAAGATTAGATTAGATTCTTAACAAATTAAAATTAGATTCTTAACAAATATCAGTATTATTTTTTTTCTATTACAAAAATTCGTCAATACTTTACTCGCAAACGTTTTTTTCCCCCTTCTCTGTCCTTACTAGATGTGATTTTTATTCTCCTTTAAACGCAATAGTTTCATACCAGTTTGTTAGTCTGAGCAGATCTTGAAACGTAACCACGAACAATTGTATAAGCAAATTCTCTTGATGTATTAGTGGAGTCATATTACCGGAATTTAAAAAAAGATGGGAACTACTCCACGGGAGCAATTTTTTTTATGGAATCAGTCACAAATGATGCAAATAAAGGGAACCTGAGTTTTCCAATATGGCCGACGAACGGAACCATATTTTTTTTAACAATTTGTACACAAAAGGCAGTAAATGCGCAGTTTTTCGCTCATATCTCCGGTCCCCTTCAACGTACAGAAATAAAAAAAACACTAGTGTCTTCGTAAGAAAATTTACTACAAAAAATGTAAGATGGTTGAATTCGAAATATTGCAACCTAACCTCAAAAAAAAATAAAACTCCAAAAAACGATGAATTTTGGTTTTTATTTTATAACTTTTTTTTTAATCGTTCGATTTTAATGATATTATAGAAAAATATACTTCTTGTGGTCATAATTAAGTGTACCAAATTTCAATTAAAAATATTGATTAGGACGGCCGTAATGCCAGTTTGAATTTTAAAATTGGCAGGCTGATAACTACTGTGCAACACACGCTAGCGACAAATTTTTTTTTTTAATGTACGTTTTTTAATGCTCTTTAAGATAAGTATGAGCAATATGGTCTGAAATGTCAAGAATAATTTTAAAAACGGGTTTAAAAAATTTTTTTAATTTTTGGAAAATTTTTTTGGCGAAAAATGGCTTCTTTTAAACTGTACACTATTTTTTATTAATCCACGGTATACATGGGATCAATTTACATAATATTGAAGTAGATTTATTCAATATATTGTCAATATTTTATTAAACATCAACATCAATGCACAATTTAAACTATTCAGAATTTTATAATATTACTGTAATCGTTGTCTTTTTGAGTATTGTGAACAATCCGATGAATCTGTATCACTTGTATCGCAAGTATACATATTGAAACATTCATCGGTGTCTTCCCAGTCTGGACGAACGTGTGATATGATCGATTCCGTTTCCGAAAAAGAGTCTCTGCTGCTCGATTTTGATGAGTGCGAACTGACGTCAGAAATATATAATTCATCATCATCATCATCGTCATCAAATTCTAAATTTTTTTCTGTTTGTTGAATTGACTCTGAGTTTGCACAATTTAAACCTGTGCAATATTTGCACGCAGCTGCACATTTCAATCCGTGCTTCTGACATGTGCACTGCCTTGGTTTGCACCCTGATTTGCAGGCACACGATATAAGCTCAAGGAGACTTTCCGGCAATGGTTTTATGCCTTTTGGTAGAATAATTGGCATTAAACCATTGCTCGTAATCTCCCACCCATATTCACATGGCAACTTGCTTGCAGTAGCATACAACCAGTTTTGTACTTGTAAGTACACTCGTAGAATATGCTGGTTTGCTGCAGCTGTTGTTGGTGGTAAATCATGCAGCTTACAAGCTGTACTAGTTGTACGCTTTTGAAAACAGCGATATCTTAGTAAACCTAAGTCGATAGTATTTTCAGGGTCAGAGTTGTATAGAGCCTCAATACAGCTTTTCCCTACGCCATATAAAGCTGTCTTAGTTGTCTCTTGATCATAAAAGAGTTTCAGGTCTTTGTGCAAATGTGGGTACTTGCGCACGACATCGCAAATTTTTTTCTTCCCTACATCGTGAAATGCGGATGTAGTATCGCACCCGGTAAATGCGTGCAATACTAAAATGCAATCTTTTAAGTCAGAATATTTAAAAGAAAACTGATTATATAGTTTACTTTTGGACTTTCCAATTGCAGGTTTAAAAAAATTAATGAAATGTAAAACCGACGATGCAAAACTTGTCAGAATTACAAGTAGGTCAATATCTTGGCCCACAATGATGACATCAGTATCCGCGTTGTCATTTTTTTTCGATATTGCGGCATTAATTACGTGCACGTCAGCATCTTCATTACATTCTTTATATTCAATTCCCATTTCTTCAAAATGACAGCATACGAGAGAAATAAATTGCGTTTTATTATTACTGTTAAGTAAAAACGTTTTCTGGTTTGTTGGAGGACATGTGTGTATGTCAGTAATTTTAATTTCTGTAGAAAAAGCATCGTGCAATCTTCGAAGTCGTTCGGAATTTTTCGTGCCAAAGCTGTTCGAATAACCATCGAAAACAACGATACAGTTTAAATTTTCGACGTAATTTCTTTTTATGTAATTTACATAACATGTAAATATTTCGAAATAAGTAGAATTTTTGGGTTATACTACTTTATGCAGTAAAAATCCGCCGTCAATAACGTAGAAAGTATTTTTAAAAACGGGATTTTTTGTAAGTGGTATAAATAAATCGTAAAAATCGGATTTCGTATTTTTACGCATTCCATTCTCATTAAAAATACTTAATGGATACGGTGCCAGTTCGTATTGAAAGAATCCTTTTAATTCCTCCTCGTCTTTTTTCATAAGGCTTATTCGTTGGAATACTAACGTCGGGTCTACTGCTATATCTTTATTATTAGCTTTGAGTTTTGAAGTCATTATTGATAGTGGTTGGACTCGATATTTTCGATCTATTTTTATATTACTCAGTTTATGCCCGAACATACTCTGTACAGCCCGTGTGCCGATCTCAAATGCCTTATGACAGTTAATTTTGCTATCACCAATTACACCTGTTTTTAATGATAGTAATTGCTCCGTGGTTGAAAAAGGTGAATTATCGTATAGCCATGCTTTCAACTTAATGAAATCGTCGTTATCTTTCTTGACTCGAGTAGAACCTCCATCATCATGCGTATCAGATTTGTGTTGCTCGCTCGTGCCAAAGACGGAAACTTTACAATACTCCTGACAACTCTGAAAAATATCCATAAAAATCGGCATTGACAAAATCCACTTTGATATGTCTGCTTCGTTAGTCCCTCGACCGTGGGTTAGTCCCCTTCCTGGGTCTTTAAATAGCTTCATGAGACTCGTTTCAATAGTTTGGTCTCCAAAGATACCGCAATAAAATTTAGAAGTTCTTCGTATCGAGAAATTTGAAATGTACTCTTTATGCTCTTGCACATCTAATTGTAGCATTTGCTGTACAAATAAATGTGCACATTTCACATACAAATTATGCCCAGCTGCATGAAAAATCGGCAACATTTGAGTTATACAGTTCAAATATTCGTCCCAGTCAGTGCAACGAGCTGCTTCTATGAATTTTTTTATTAACGTCACTGTTTCAAAATACTGTACCCACAGTCTAGCAGTTGGCATTTCCTCAGCAGATAATTCTTGTAATTTCTGATGAAATTTATTCATTATTGCTTCATATGAAGTTTTATTTAATTCCGGCAAAATATTTTCATGCCCAAGTTTTGCATGCAAGGTTGTCATAATATTTTTTTCCTCCTCAGTTAAATCAACCAAAGAGAAAATTAAATGTGCCAATGCTGCGTGAATTTGTACATGAGCTCGAACTGCTCTAGCGAAGGCATGCCCACTTAAAATGTGCTTGACGGAGTTTTCTGCATATATTAATGATAATATATCTTTGATTCCACTGCCATCCATGATATATCCTATTGAACCCATGAACGACATTAATAAATGAAACCCTCCTAAAATGGGTATGACAGTCTTTAATCGATCATCCGTAGTAGTTGTAACTACTTCTAATGCCTTCATGTACAAAGGCAAGTCAAAAGTTACGTAAATATATTTCAAATTTGAAATTTGTGCTTTTCTGTAAGCTAATAATAAAGAAGTATATACGGTGTCTTTATTTGATGGCGGGGCACAAATGAATGGCAAACATATGACTCTGCTTTTCTGATAATGTTGCTCTATTGTAAGCTGTTCCATAAAATGATTCCATCCCGTGCTATTGTCGATGTCTGTAAATTTACTGTACAGCCATAAAAAGTCACTTTTAGATAATGTAATATTTTTTATGTATTTATTATCACTTAATTCATATCATTTTAAATTTTCAAACTGTAGATCTTCAAGACGTTTGTCGGGATGCGTTTCAAAGTATTTGATAGATTCAACACCTTCCTTAATAAACGTATGCGATTTGGGTAATTTGTTCAGTTTAGGAATGCAATGATGCTGAATTGCACTATGTGGAACAATTATTTGAATTCCTCCCATGCAATGGAAGGTGCCGTCGATGGTACAAACATTATGATCAGCGTTATCAAATGCAAACTGACCGAAACATTGTTGTAAAACAGGTTCTTTCTGAAACTGTATTGCGGAAGCTTGAAATAATAATACTTTTCCATAAGATGCACAAAATCCTAAACTTGATAAAATGTCAATCAAGTCTTTTGAACCAAATCTATGGTATAAAGTCACAGCGAGACCAAGCTGCAACGGCGATATAAGTTTTCGAGGAAACATTGCAGATATTATATTATGCGCAATTGCAGTAATTTTTTTGTGCCAATCATGCATATTTATTTTCTCGTGAGTTATCAGAATCCGTAAGAATGTAAATAACGATTCAGGTATATAATCGTCAAGATTATTAAAAAATGTATCAGGTACTGGATACATATTAACGTCAAAAATTTTCTTGTTTAATTCATTAATTATTATTGTAGCTGCTTCTTTCAATATCCTTGCATGTTCCTGTTCTTCTGATAAAGGATTTATTTCAGTAATCGACTCTTGAAAATGTTTAATTACTATCCGGTTCCCAGCTTTTCGTCGGCATATTATAGTTTCCTGGCCATTATTATCAGCGATGAATATATCTTCAGAAACATGTAATAATAATTGTTTTTTTAACCATTTCACAGTCGGTATAGACACTCCTTCGTTCTCCACTTGGAACTGCAATATTAAATTTGTAAGACTAAATTGGTCCACGTCCGGGTTACTTTGTATCATATTGCATATATAAGTAACAATTTGTGAAACAGGGCCCATTTCTGTCGATTCATTTG
>NW_017296163.1:38267-39661 GCF_001594075.2 Trachymyrmex cornetzi | reverse complement strand
CCCAGTGTCCCTGGAGGAATTAAAGGAAAATATTCGAGAGGAAATGCGAAACATTTCACGAAACACTTGTGAGGCCGTCATTGAAAATTTCCGCTCCAGGTTGCAGCAGTGTCAAAATAGTCAAGGATCACATATGGACGATGTTATTTTTAAGAAATAAAATCCCGATTTGTGTACTTTAATAATAAATTTCAACTTTTTATCTCACATAAGTAGTTTTTTTTTAATCATCATTTGAAATGTAAACGAACTTTTGGACCACCCTGTAGTTTCCTGGCCATTATTATCAGCGGTGAATATATCTTCAGAAACATGTAATAATAATTGTTTTTTTAACCATTTCACAGTCGGTATAGACACTCCTTCGTTCTCCACTTGGAACTGCAATATTAAATTTGTAAGACTAAATTGGTCCACGTCCGGGTTACTTTGTATCATATTGCATATATAAGTAACAATTTGTGAAACAGGGCCCATTTCTGTCGATTCATTTGGGCTTACAGGATTTTCATTTTCCGCGTAAAAATCCGTTAAACAATATGAGTGGTAATACATTTTCGTCTTTATTTCATCCTTTTCAGGTAAAAGTCGAAGTAATGCTTCGTTTTTCTCACATACATTTTTGTTAGCAGTTTATTTGATTTTAATCAACGTTTTCTTCTGAGATAACTCTTTAACTTTTATTCGTTTATTTGCAGCTTTTTTTGATTCAGCTTTCTTAAATCCTTCTGATGCACAGTCTCGTTGACAAAAAATACAATTATTGTAATTTATTGGCATATCTTTTAAATCGCTTGATGATCTTAATTTACTTCCAGAAGTTGATGGTCTATCTGAATTCGTTGAATCGATCTTATTGCTTTTACTCATGTAAGTGTATTTTTTGTAACATTTCTTATGTACAGATATAAAACCATCGATTCTATATAATTTTCTTCGCAACGATTCATTGTCTGTCTGGTAGCAAGAAGTTCGCAATACTTTGCAACCTTTTTCTTGAATGGAAACAATTGCACTTTCGTCTATGCCCAAAGGTTGTTCACAAATAATGCAATTGTTATCAGACATCTTGTACAACTGTGTTCCTGAAAAAATAATATTTTATAAATAATATTTAATTAAAAGGAAACTTGAAATTAATGAAAGGACCCCACACATTTTTCATTGAAATTACTTCCCGGTGAAAGTGGATGAAATTTTCACTTTTAAAACAAATCATAAAATTCAATTATTCATAAATAAAAACACGTAATACCTTCTAAAAATGTCACTATTTAAACTAACGTGTCACATTTAAAATATTTGCCACGATGTTGTTGACTGTAGACGTCTCTCAGCTGCAGCAATACTGACTTCGTCGTTGGAATGAGGGATCTAAGATGTAACGGTCGCGC
>NW_017296163.1:35678-37343 GCF_001594075.2 Trachymyrmex cornetzi | reverse complement strand
TTTTTGAAAAAGTGTTAAAAAAAATATGGTCCCGTTCGTCGGCCATATTGGAAAACTCAGGTTCCCTTTATTTGCATCATTTGTGACCGATTCCATAAAAAAAATTGCTCCCGTCGAGTAGTTCCCATCTTTTTTTAAATTCCGGTAATATGACTCCACTATATGTCCACACAAAAGTTCCAGTTTCTATTAGATAATATATACAATTATAATTTAATTAATACAATACAACGTGTTTTAAACCAGTTAGTGATCTTATAAATATTAGAAAATCACTCAATCGGATTTAATTTAATAAAATATAATTAAACAGTCAAATCGAAAGACACAAAATAGTAATCTTATACAAATATGTAAGCAATTTTTTTTTCCCCCTTTATATGATTCAACAAAAGATCCAGTTTCTATTAAATATTATATACAATTGTAATCTAATTAATAACGTACATCGTGTATTGAACAAATTAGTTATCTTATAAAATATTAGAGTTACTACATCGGATTTAATTTAATACATTATGATTAAATAATCTAGTCAAAAAATACAAAAAATAGTTGTCTTATAACAATAATCGGAACACGTAGTCAGATTCAATTTCATACATTGTAATTAAATAATATAGTTAACAATAGTCAAAAGATTAAAATTATACCAATAATTTTAATATAAATAATTATTTTACTAGAATACCTGTGTCGAAGAAGAGATAATATGCAATCAAGAACGTGGAAAACTCATGTGATACCAACTAATGCTAAAAACGTTATATTAACTTCTGTACAATTCTGACAGTTTATATACATTTACTGAGTCAGCGGTAGAAAGTTCTGGAATCATGTAGAAGACGATATGTTAAATAACGGAAAGTATGATTCGGATAACTTTTCAGTATCGTTTTGTTTATTGATTCCTTTTCTTTGTTTTTTAATGTATATCATTTCTGATGTGAATCTTTTTTGAAAGAAAGGTTCTGTGTCCAAAATTTCAATGTTATCCCAATTGAATTTATGATCAAATTTAATTTGATGCTGTGCTACTACATTATGCACTGTGTTAGAATTGGAAGTGCTAGATTTATGTTCTTTCAGTCTCGTTTTTATTTTTCTCTTAGTTTGTCCGACGTATGAGGATTCACAATTCAAGCAATTAATTTTATAAACTACGTTACATTGTTCCATTATGTCAAGCTTATATTTACCTGTTTTGATTATCGAATTTAATTTATTCATAGGTTTATACGCGATTTTAAAATTATTTTTTTCCGTAATTGATCTAAATTTTTCTGAGATATTTTTTATGTATGGTACCGTAAAATATGTATTAATAGAATTATCATTGTTTGAATTTTGAAAATTGTTCTCATATAAATTCTTTCTTCTAGTAAGACATTTGATTCTATTGTTAATAGTATTAAGTCTAATGGGTAGCCGTTGTCAAGTAAGGTACTAATCATCATTTCTATGTTCTTATTGTGAAATTCTGGATGTGCAAGAAATTTATTCCCTTTCAAAAATTATTACATAAAATCACAAAATTTACTAAATCTAATGATATATGTATCATCGGTATAAAAGATTTGATATCAACAATTGTGGCGCCAAATTAAATTCTGTTAATGTTTTTACTAAACTAATGCTATTATGTATCATATGTATAAAAGATTT
>NW_017296163.1:30156-30454 GCF_001594075.2 Trachymyrmex cornetzi | reverse complement strand
TAGACACTTATTCCTTCGACGGCGCACACCTAGACACCCACTTCCTCGACGGCGAACATCTAGACACTCATTTCCTCGACGGCGAACACCTAGACTCTTAATAATTATAATTAATATTTTATTTTAATTCGTTTTATAACACCTAGACACTCATTTCCTCGACGGCGAACACCTAGACACTCATTTCTTCGACGGCGAACATTTAGACACCCACTTCCTTGACGGCGAACATCTAAACGCTTAATTCCTCGACGGCTATTACCTAGACGCTTAATAGACACCTTCTTCGTCGACGCGG
>NW_017296163.1:24297-29622 GCF_001594075.2 Trachymyrmex cornetzi | reverse complement strand
TCGCTCTGCGCAGCTTAGCGCCGAGACACTACCAGTGTCTCCAGATAATTTTGTGATTTTTTTCATGTAAATCACTATCAATATCGACAAGTTTGATAAATTTAGCATCCTAAGATCTAAAATAATAAGATACAGTACTATAATTTTTTTTCTGTTAATAATATTGTTGAAATAAACAAACAAAATTGAAAAATGGTGTTTTATTCAAATAAATTCGATTTCTCGAAAAATATAAAAAGTTATAAATTGAAATTTCGTACTCTGAGGTTTTCGAGGTCGTTGAGTCTGTTTCGATTACTTTCGATACTTTATTCGATTGTGATAAACATTTTCATCCAATTGTACATTTGTTTTCTTGATATAACTGCTTCACTAGGTGTGAGTAATATTCTGTAAAAAAATACACATTAATTGCATAAATGTCGATTTTTAAGTAGATTGAAATATTAGATTATATTGCATGCATATCTTTTATACCTAAAGAAAATCGGAATCGGTAGCATCTGCCTCGTAAAAGATATCTTCTGATTCTTCGCTCGCATGCTCGTGTACTGAGTCTATATCTTCAGAGTCGTCAAGATTTTCGCAAATTGGCTCCATGTATGCATTGAGGCACTGCATTCCCTGACAATGTCTACAAATTTCAGAGCATTTTAGCCCTGCTTTTCTGCACCCACACCTCGAAGAACAATCAGATGTACAGTTGCAGGAGATAAGTTGTAGTATTGATTCTGGTGCTGGCTGAAGGAGTGTTGTAATAGGTTGCAACGAACCGTTGATTTTCTTCCATCCCTACTGTTCCGAATTTTTGTTATTGCCAAGCCATAACTGAATTTGGTAGAAAACTCGTGATGAATGTTGTGCAGCTGTCTCTGATATTGGTGGTAATAATTCAAGACTTGATTTTTATTTTTGCAGCGAATTTTTAAATTGGTTAAATCTTTATGAATCAAGCGAAAGATTTCAAAATTTCTTCGCACCGTATACCATCAAAAAAAGAGTTTCACCAGCATCTCTTACTTCTGATTGGGTTGAATTTTCGTCACTGAAAGTTTTCACGACATTAGCCAATCGAAATTCTTTTTGCAAGGGGGGGGAGTTTGAAAATTTGTAATTTTCCCTTCTGAAATATACTAGACGTTGTATCACAACCACTGAAGGCATGGGCCAGTAAGATTGTATCTTTCATATGTTGGTACAATTTTTGGATTTCTGACGACGAAAAAATTTTCCTGTTGATTTTGCCTATGCCTGGCTTTATGAGAAATATATGGGTAATTCTACAGAACTTTAAATTCTAGTGTCGCTATCGTTTTTCTCGAACTGAAGTAATTTTTCATTAGGTTTAGGGCTGCAATCACATAAAAACATACTCGAACAACGTATTTAGATATATTTCCAAGCTAAAATGTCAGTTTTTCATAATAAATTTTAAAAATTTATGTGGAAAAATTAAGAAAATATCTAAAATTTACGTGTCGCCGACTATTATTGAAAAAGACTTTTTATTCTCCTGATCTATGCAGTGAATGAAAACAAGTATTTTTGAACCAAGTATTTTTAGTATCAAGAAACAATACTCTACAAGATATTACCCGTCCTAGATCCATACCAATGGTCCGTTCGGTGTGCCACCTTCGTGAGGTTAGGTCGCTAATTTATTGTGAAACACTATTTTTATTAGTTTTTCCACTTTTTTGGCCCTGAACTCTTCTCTTAACGTCAAACTACCTATAACATTAGAAAGTATTGATAAAATAAAAGAAAATCAGCCGTTAATGAAGCGTGTGCCTTAAAAAATATTGCAATGGCAGCATCAGAAAAATGAAGAGAATTCGCGAAATTCGTAAAAAACAAGTTATATTTTTAGCGGCACAGTTCCAAAGTTATTTATCAAGTTTTAAGACCGATTGTAAACGACTTTTGATACAATAAGTTATCATAAAAATGATTGTTCACTTGTGTAGCATATGTTATACTTATTTTAAAACAGTCAAGAATAATTAGAGAAACTTATTGTTAAAATTAAAAATGGTAGAATGATTAAAAATAATCACGTATTATGTCTTTTTGATCGCTGACCTCAAATTCCATTTTACCATTGATGTATGATCGCCTTATTAGAGTTTTTTCCCCCTAAAATGAGAAATTTTGCAGAAAATAAATATCTTGAGCATTCCGAGATTATGAGGTTTTCAGTATGATTTCAATTAATAATAAATTTCAGAAACATTTTTAAAATATTAAATATCAAACATGTAAAATAATATAATTGAGAATTAAGAAATATATAAAAAAAATATAATATGAATTATAGTTATAAATTTATGTGTATACACATTAGCGATCCAAGAAAGAATTAGATTTAATTTTCGTGTAAGTATCTGCGATTTTATATTTTTAAGGCAAACTAGCCCTAAAATTTCTTCACAAACTCTCTGAACCTCCACCAAAAATGAATTTCTCGCATAGAACTGCATTTTGGTATGTAATATCAATCACCAGAAAAAAATTCAAAGCTGTGCCTCCAAAAAAAAAATTTTTTTTTTTACTCGAAAGTGAAAAGTTCTGTAGAATTCCCCATATCTTTATTTTCTGATGATAATACGATCAAGAGAACAAGTAGATCAACGTCCTCGCCGACTACAAATGTTCGACCATTATTCGACATTTCTATTGCGGTTTTAACAATAAGTGTATCCGCCTCATCTAACGCTTGTTTTACTACGAATTTTCTATTTTGGAGAAATTTCAAGTTAACAATGAAATCAATATGATTTTATTTTTATCGTTTGACAAAAATTTATTTTGATTGACAGTAGCTGTCATACTCTTTCATCGAAAATAATTTCTACACATTGGCTATGCAGGTATCGTCGATGCTGCTCAGCTTTTTTGATACTCGAGTCATTTTCGTAGCCATCAAATACGATTACGGCATTTTTTCCAAATTTGTTTTCTACATAATTAACGTACGTAGCACATATTTGTCCATATGTTTGATTTGTCTGCCATATTACCCGATGCAATAAAAATCCACCATCAATCACATAAACGTCATTGGAGCTCGGCAAATTTTCTTCAAGATCAATGGGATGAAACATGTCATAAACAGCAGACTTTTTTGTCTTCCTCATTCCGGTTGTATCATTGAACATTGAAAGTGGGTACGGAGCAAGTTCATATTTGAAAAATTCCGCGAGATTATCATCGTGTTTTTTCGCTATTAACATTCTTTGGAAAAGTATCAATGGATCAATTGCAACCAATTTATCATGAACTTTTACTGCAGAATTGACTGTTGCAAGAGATAAAACTGTGTTAGACCGTTTTAGTTTGATATCTTTAAACAGCTTTCCAATGATTCCTGCTATACACTGTTCGCCAATTTGCTTTGCTTTATGGCAATTTATCTTCTTGTCGCCTACTATTCCGGAACTAAGAGACATTATTTCTTCACCAATAATGAAAGGGCTGTGTGTGGTTAGCCAATTATCAAGTTTTTCGACATCAGCATCATTTCTTTTTATGCGAGATTCTCTTGACTCAACGTGTTGCTCAGACGTGCCACTATTGCTGCCACAAAATTCTTCCAATGCTTCACAAATGTTGTGAAGAGTAGGGCCAGCAACAACGTAAGCTGTGAGGATATCATTTGTAAACCCTCGATAGATTACGCCACCTTTCACTTTGAAACCTTTGTTGGCAGTGTGTTCAATACACATATCAGTCCAGGTTCCAGAAAAAAATTTGTCTTTGCGCCTTATCGTAAAGTATCCGTTTGTAACAAATTTGTTATACTCAGATATGTCTATTTTCTTTTTCTACTTTGCCACACTCTGCAGATAAATTTGACAAGATTTTGCGTATGGGAAATGCCCACTAGCGTGGAAATAAAGGATCATTAACTTTATGATGTACAGGTGTTTTTCCCAGTCTCCAGTCCTTTCAGCTTCGATGAATTTTTTCAGCAAGGATACCATATTGAAGTACTGTACCCACAACTTTGCAGTAGGACTATTCTCCTTCACTTTTTCCAACTGTTGTTTGAATTTCTTCGTAATGTTGTGTAGTAAATATATTTCTTCGACCGTTTTTCTTACTGGAGGGTGGTCTTCGAAATTCGAAAATATATCTGCGATAACATTACATTCTTCGTCGTTGAAATTTATATCATCTAATACACATTTTGCAAGAGACAATTGCACTAATAAATGCCCTCTAATAGCTCGAGCATAAGCATGTCCTGTTAACATTTTGTCAACTGAATTGGGTGCGTAGATAGTACTCAGTAATTCTTTCAATCCACTACCCTTCATTATAAAACCAATGCAGCCCAAAAATGACATTACCAAATGAAATCCTCCAAGTCTGATTATAACATTACTTAATTCAGAGTCCGGCTCCGCGGAAAGCACTATGTCAACAGCAGTCATGTACAAGGGTTGATCAAACGTGACAAACGTGGTCTGATTTTGCAGTTCCTTGGATTTTTCAACAACCATCATTAGGGACGTGTAAACGGTGTTGTAATTACTTGGTGGAGCTATTATAAACGGCAATAACTGTATTTTCGTCTGATCAAAAGATTCAGTAGACGTGATTGTTTCCATATATCCTTGCCATCCAGCAATATTTTCAAATGTTTTCCATTTTCCGCACATTCATAATACATCATACACACTTGGAACTTCATCGTATTTTTTAGAAGGAAACAGATCATCTAAATTTTCAAAAAGAAGGTTCTTCAATCCCATTCCGTCTTTTTTTTCAAACACACGAAGTTCAACGATACCTTTTTTATCGACAATTGCAGACTTCTTTAACTTTTCGCGTCGCTCAATTACATCTGAAGGGTATGTTATCGAGGTAGCAGGGGTTATGCATTTAATACCAGCCATGTTATGGAATGTATTGTAACCATCAATTAAATTAACGTTGAAATCGCAGTTATCAAAAACAAATTGGCAGAATACTCTAGGCTCAATTACTTCTGGTGGAGACATTATTAGTGATGCTTCGAGGATTTGCACGTCATTATAACTGGAGCAAATGCCCAGCTTGGATAGCATTTGCACTAAATTTTTGGAACCCATCTTTTTATAAATAAATGACGCAATACTTAGTTGTAAAGGTGAATTAAAAGAACAGGGCTTAACTGCAGATATTATAGAATGTCCTATTGTGACACAACTTTTTTTTAGTTAACTGCGAATTATATTTTCGTTTATCGATGATGACTGTAACGTCCGGCGCGCTATACTATAGCACTCCGGCCGTTTACCAAGCGAACACGAGCGCACAGTATAGCAAACGATATAATAC
>NW_017296163.1:21277-22755 GCF_001594075.2 Trachymyrmex cornetzi | reverse complement strand
CCCCGCGCGCCCCGCTCCGCGCTCGCGTTCCCACAACCTCGTGTCGCGTCTCGAGACCGTCGAAAACTCGCGTTCAGGACGTAACAATGACTTTTTCCAAAAAAAAAAAAACATTAGGGAATCAGAAACGCTGTCCTCAACGTTACCCAAAAATTCGGTGCTCTGAGGATAAGATTTGTTCTCATAAATACAATCAGCGATGTCAGATTTTATAATTTCAGCTGCTTTTTTAACAATTCTGAGTTTTTCTTCAATTTCATCGACTTTTCGTGAAACATACCAATTGTCACTTAAAATAGCATGTCCAATATTTCGGAAACAGACAGTGGGAGTTTTTTTACGGTTCACTGTTATAATTGTCATCTCCATATTTTTCTTTCAATTTATGTTTTATAGTTGTTTCATGCGGTACATAACCTTCGATTTGATTTATTAACTCGTGTAATGAGAATTGACAATCGTCGCTATTTTCTAAATAATTATAAATCGTTTCCATAGCAGATGTTACGCCTTCTGACGAGGGACGCCCAGGCTTGATATTTTTCTCTCGTTTTACTCGAAAGAATTCTCAGTAGCATTTATCGTGGTATACAGCTTTTTCTGCGACCAAATCTGTTGCGTTACTTATACGCCCCTTGACATCTCTTCCCCATTTGTCATTCCTCTCATTAGCGTGTTTTATAATACTATTTTGGGTATTTACATTGTCGACAGTAGTGATTGACATTCCTCTGCTTACCGGTAAATTTTTCTGTTTTTCTTGAAAAGCTTCATCTATTTTTTCCGTACAAAAAAAGCATGTACTTTTCAAATCAAATGATGATTCAGATCTTAATTTTTTTTTGTTGGTGACAATTTTGACGTAGATGCTTCATCATTGCAAAATTTCTTCTTCGCCGCTTTAACATTGCTTGGTCTTGTATAATCTTTCCTACAATTTCTATGGACAACTATCGAATCACTTTCGCTGAGTAACTGGTGTTTGCCATCTTCTCGTTCTTTGCTGCAATTCCTTAAAGTTTGTATGGCTTCTAGACCAACCGTTACAGCATCATCCGAAATGGGTTTTTCACAAATAAAACACTCACTGTTTTCAGTCATATCGAAAAGTGTTCATGCACATACAAACACACCTACAGAATGTTTAAAATGCACAATAACAATTGTTGATTGTCAAGTTTTTCAAATACAGCTGAACCGAAATATCTTACAACATACGATACTACAGGCACACTGTTTGAAACACAACTAACCAGAACGCAAGCATTTGGTTGACTGCTGGAGACCGTTTACCTAGATGTCGGGTCGAGCACAATATTGGATGCTCGGGACTCGTCGGATTCTTCAAAAGAATGTGTTTGTGTATGAGTATTGAAAGTTACAGACACTTCGCAATTTTTTTGTTTATTTGACGATTTTCGGCTTAATTTTCCTATACTACAGGGGGCTGGCGCGGCGGGGGATATAAGCCCTGCCGG
>NW_017296163.1:18967-20727 GCF_001594075.2 Trachymyrmex cornetzi | reverse complement strand
CCGAGAGTCCCTGCAGGTACTCAGACGACAAGGAGCGATCGAGAGACGCCCCCCAGGAGTGCAGCGCGACCACCATCACCGCATACACCGCCGGGGACGCCACCGGCCTGGAGGGGCAGCGACGCGAACAACAACGCGCCATGGGGGTCTGTTAAGAAGACACGCTGCCTGCCATCACTGACGTACCGGGAGCGACTGACGGCTTAAGCCGCGCCGAATCAATCGGCCCTTTTCAGGGCCACATAAAGTACCACAATCGGCCCTTCTCAGGGCCATACACTTTGTACATACTGATGTAAATACATTGTACATATTATGGGAACCGCACTCTTATTAATCAGAATCCCGCTGCCGAGTACCGAGAAGAAGCTTCATAGAAATAAGGACTTACCGACGACGGCAGAGAGGCCGAAGGCGACGGCCGCTGCCGCCCTATAGACATAAGCACGCTACAAACCTCGCCTAAACATATAATATTCAATAACTCCTGGCAGACTTGGGAAATGTTTGTTGCTGATAAACAGAACCATACGTGAATGAATATGACAAAGTTCCAAATTTTGTTCCAAACATTTTTTCGTAAATTCCATTTGAGACCACAAGAAAACCTCGACAAGAAATGCATCATGAAACGTATCTTTAAATTATAAGTTACATAATAATTATATATATTGTACTACATTTATAGTTATTACTTTCATCACAATTGAGTAGGAACGCAGAGATAGAAGTATATCACGACAATGAGATAAGAGGTTTGTTCGCGTCGCTTGCTCCAACATGCTCCTACTTGCTCTAACCGTAGCTCCTACTCGCTCTAACGAGAGCGTTGAGTAAGTAGGAGCTACTGTTGGGAGGAAGTAGGAGCATGTTGGAGCATGCGACGCGAATAAACTTAAGGTTAAGAATGATATATACTTGTTGTTGGCTATACTGCTATAATTAAATCAATCGTGGATCAAGTTAATCGGCGTTGATAACAGTCGCCCTAAGTAACTCAAAAATAATCTTGCCTTGCATTAATTGGCACAGTTACACAAACTATTTTTATTTCTTATAAATTGATGTTACTGTAAATTTCCTAACTTAGTTAACAAATTCATTGCAGTTAAACAGAGATGTAAACCATACGTTGAATGACAAAGTCCCAAATTTGGTTCCAAATGTTATAAATTAATCAAACTGGTCCAGCTTTCAAAAATAAAGTTTTTAACAGTCTAATCAGTTGAGGTAAAGTCGACGAGTCCCACCAATTTTCAATAATACCTGAAAATGAATTTCGTAAAAAAAGCTTCATGCATAATAATAATTAGATAATTTGCGGGAAGAAATATAATATTATACTATAAACATAGTGTTATGCCCGTGCCCCGTCGCACATGCGTGTTGTACAGACACCCGTGGTGTCACGTTGTCAAGACGCCGTGCGGTTGTTGATAGAAGACGGCTGTGGGATTTTTGGGAGAGCAGTCAGAACGCTCGGACGTGCTTCTCCACCGTTTATACGTTTTACGATACAATATTTCTGTACTGACGATTTCGTGGAGTTGTCGTGGTTCAATAAACGACTTTCTGTTTCTTATTCCTAAACTCCTTGAGTCTGTTCATTTCTACGGCTCGGGAGTGCGCGTTGCTATTTGGGCGCGATCTTGTATATCGGGCGGAACAATAGTATAATTATTATATGAATGTATAAGAAATAAAAACAGTGTGTGTGTTACGTCCTGCAGACGCAGATTCTTTTCTTTCGAGAGAATCGG
>NW_017296163.1:16552-17320 GCF_001594075.2 Trachymyrmex cornetzi | reverse complement strand
GAAATGTTCGTTGCAGATAAACAGAACCATACGTGAATGAATTTGACAAAGTTCCAAATTTTGAATAATACCTAAAAATGAATTTCATAAAAAAGGCCTCATACATAATAATAATTAGATAATAATATTACTTATAATACTTCAGAATGGATGCAATAGCTCCTGACAAACGGAGGCATAATCGATCGTGTACTTGTACAAAGTTTCCTGTAGTTATTAAAAAATAGAGGTAAATAAATTAGCTAAACATTCCAGAACTTTAATTCTCCATTTTTCATTAATACCTTTGGATTGTAACAGTGTTATTAATTGTGCCACACAGGGCTACCTTCATCATTTTATGTAACCTACAATATACATACCCCAAAAATTAGGTAATATTTTATGACTATCTTTCGTCAACGCGCGCGCGCGGCGCGGCACTATTATAATTTTGTACAAGTACATCTAAGGATAATAGAGAATCTTCTTTCATACGTGGATCGATATGTGTCATGCATAGCTCAGAGTTTGTATCACAGTTGAAAAATTCTGGAAATACATTACAAGTTACATAATAATGTACGTACAAGATCGAATTATAACGCACTAAACAATTAGATTTATGCAAGACATCAACATTCGGTAATTGTTGAACTTAGCCTCCTCACCTCCTCGAGGTTGATAAAATAAAATAAATTCATTCGACGTATTTTTGCGCTACATAAAAAATGTGTTGCTTTGCCCCGCGAACTGAGTTATTAATTGTTATTGTTATTAATTAAAGTT
>NW_017296163.1:12494-16388 GCF_001594075.2 Trachymyrmex cornetzi | reverse complement strand
GTGTAATTGAAGCAGAAAATAATCTATTCTAATTTCAATTACATGTTCTCATGTCCTTCTATGCCATCGATATGACGGATTTCCTAACCTGAATAGTTATCGACTTTACGATTAATATATTTCGGTCCACGGGGTAAAACGATACATTTTTTTTTGCCAGATTCGTTTATTTCGTGCAAAAACGTGTCAAGCAAGCTTAATTTGTGTATATAGAAGCAGAAAATCACTTACGTGTTCCTCTATGCCAACGATGTGACAGATTTTCTAACCTAATCATCAGCTGCAGAAAACAGATACATATGTGATGTGACCATGCACATTGACAGCGCCACATTTGCCTCTTGCGCCAAAAATTCCAAAAGGATATTACCCCCACCACTTCGTAGCGGCGACGACGACGACGTCGACGACAATGACGTTTCTTAATATAAAAAGTTTCAGATTCGTATATTTTGCGTCGCAACGTCGCAATATCTCCGCTCGTAGAGCACGTAGAGAAAAAATAAAAACACTTTCATTATATATCCCGAGCGATTGCAATTGATTGGGCATACTTAGAAATTGATCGGTTCAACCTTTATTGAGATCCGATAATCTCGATCTGCCGCAACTCGCCGGCTCGCATAAAGTAGCCACGGTAGTGGCGCTGCGCGTAGCTTAACGCAGAGACACTACCAGTGTCTCCAGATAAAATGAAATATGGTACGAGGCGTCGAGTGGCATGCCGCACGGTGCGAATGATGCGCGATTAAATCCCACCTGTGCCGATATACGCGATTTTTCGCGTCTAAGGAGCCGAAAAAGACTCCATCGGGTGATTAAGAGACCTTCGATCACCAGCGCCGTCGGATTCAGCGTTAAATGGCTGTAGGTCCCATATATTGGTGCATATATGTACCAAATCCGTTGGTTGGGGCTAGAACAATAGCCTAAAAACCTGGTTCCGAAAGAAATCCATCGTTATGAGAGGTGTGTATTGTCCCCATTTCGGGATGCTTCGCCATCGAATGAATTAAAAATAAGATATAAAACACGTGTGAATCATAACACCCCTTTAAGGGTACAAACGGAACCAACGGTGGTACAAACGTCTACAATGGATCTCGAAACAGCACCCGTTTACAGATTTAAGATATCTAAAAAATTAGCGAAGTTAGCTCTAATCCCTATTTTGAAAAATCAGTACAATCACCGCCTTGAGGGTACAAATGAAACCGACGGTGGTACAATTGTCTACAAGCAATCCTGAAACATCACCCATTTACAGATTTAAGATATTTTAAAAATTAGCGAAGATGGTTCTCACCCCTATTTTGAAAAATCAGTACAATCACCCCCTTGAGGGTACAAACGATCCCGAAACTGCACCCGTTTACAGATTCAAAAAATCTTAACGTAGAGTGTGCATTTTTTCAACCCTTTATAATTTTGGACTCCTTGAGGTACAAAGGAATGGAAGGTGATACAAAGGAATAGTAGGTGATACAAACGGTACAAACAAGCTCCACTTAATGCGTATTAAAACATTGTTTTTCTTAAAGTCGGATGCCAAGTTCACATAGGTATTGTAAGCTGTCGGAACCATACGTAAGGAAAAACGAGAATTCCGTGAATATTCACGACAAAAAGCGCAGTAGGTTAATCGCGATTTGTTTTAACGAAAAATTTAACGCTCGTTTGATATGTTCCGAAACAAATTAAAATTGTCATCTGTACATCATACGTCTGCTGTAAATGTAACAACTAATAAACCTGAAATTATTATATTTTACAATGCCTACAGATGTGCTACTGACGAGTTTGATAAAAAATGCCAATATTTTTCAACTGCACGACGCACACAGATAGCCACTAAGATTTTTTTACAATTTACTCGATCAAGCCGGTACAAACGCTAATATTTCATATAATTTGATAAGTGATATATATATAATGCGAAACTCAGCCGCTCAAAATTTTTAGATTATTTAGCTTTTAATCTAATAGAACCACATCTGCGTCGTCATATGGAACAATGAACACCGTGCATCAATCAAAATATTAATTTGCAAAGTTTTGCGTGAAATTCCGATCAAATCTATACCATCAGTGACAAGAGTAGATACGAGATCTAAATACAATATTTGCAATTTCGACACTACTGGACGTATCCGCACGAAGTGTTCAAATTGTTTGCGCAGAATGTGCAATAATCATCGTTCAGCGTTGTGTACCGAATGCGAGCGTTTTATAGATTAACGTTTAAACGGTATATATATATATATATATGTATATACGAGGGTCGTCTGAAAAATTTTGAGCCTCATCATGAAGATGGCGTTACTCGTCAAAGCCATTCTGGTATTAGAATCGTGATACATACGAAAGATGTCTGTGACAATTGTGGCCACTTTGGACGTTCAGTTCTTGTTTGATAACCATTTGTGTCGTCATTTTGTAAAAATGGAAAAAATTGAATATCGTGCTATAATTAAATTCTTGCATTTGAAAGGCAATACGTCGATGCAAATTAAAGCCGAGATGGACGCTATTTACGGGAACTCTGCCCCATCATTTGCCACCGTGAAAAGACGGGTAGCTGAATTTAAACGTGGTCGTACCAGCTTAGCTGATGATGAGCGTTCGGGACGGCCAACAACTGCGACCACCACCGATAACATCGAAGAAATTCATCAAATGATAATGGACAACCGTCGAATTAAGATTAGGGAGATGGCAGAGGTTGTTGGCATATCAAAAGAATGTGTTTGTCATATATTGACTGAAGAATTAGGCAATGCGTACGTTAACCGCGCGTTTGGTGCCGCGCTTGCTCACTCTGGATCAAAAACGCATTCGAATTAACACTTCTAAGGCCCTGTTGGAGCGGTTTAAGCGAAACGAGTCGGATTTTTTGCGTCGATTAATAACGGTTGATGAATCTTGGGTCCACCACTTCATCCTGAAACGAAAGAACAATCAAAACAGTGGCCTGCGAAGGGTGAACCTGCTCCAAAGAAAGCGAAGACGGTTTTATCGGCGGGAAAGGTGATGGCGCCTGTTTTTTAGGACAGTCATGGAATTGTGTTGATCGACTATCTTGAAAAAAGTAAAACAATAACAGGGACGTACTACGCATCATTGCTTGACAAGCGAAAGCAAAAATTGACAAAAAACGACCGCATTTGAAAAAGAAGAAAGTGCTGTTCCATCAAGATAACGCACCGTCTCACACTTCGGCGGTCGCTATGGCAAAAATTCACGATTTGCGGTTCGAATTAATTGACCATCCACCGTATTCACCAGATCTGGTCCCCAGCGACTTTTTTCTGTTTCCTAGGCTCAAAGTTTGGCTCGGAGGACAAAATTCATCGAAAAAGGAGGTCATCGCATCCGTAGACGCCTATTTTGCAAAACAAGACGCTCAGTATTATTTGAATGGATTAAAGGGGTGGGAGCATCGCTGGAAAAAATGTATCGACTTAAAAGGAGACTATGTGGAATTATAAAATTAAATTTGACCGAAAAATTACTTGTTTCTATGTTAGGCTCAAAACTTTTAAGGGTCAAATGCAGTCGTTTTCTCTCAATTTCTGCCTTCAGCTTGTCAAGCAATGATGCGTAGTACGTCCCTGTTATTGTTTTACTTTTTTCAAGATAGTCGATCAACACAATTCCATGACTGTCCCAAAAAACAGTCGCCATCATCTTTCCCGCCGATAAAACCGTCTTCGCTTTCTTCAGAGCAGGTTCACCTTTCGCAGTCCACTGTTTTGATTGTTTTTTCGTTTCAGGAGTGAAGTGGTGGACCCAAGTTTCATCAACCGTTATTAATCGACGCAAAAAATCCGACTCGTTTCGCTTAAACCGCTCCAACAGGGCCTTAGAAGTGTTCATTCGAATGCGTTTTTGATC
>NW_017296163.1:12101-12313 GCF_001594075.2 Trachymyrmex cornetzi | reverse complement strand
CAGTTGTTGGCCGTCCCGAACGCTCATCATCAGCTAAGCTGGTACGACCACGTTTAAATTCAGCTACCCATCTTTTCACGGTGGCAAATGATGGGGCAGTCCTCGTAAACAGCGTCCTACTCGGCTTTAATTTGCGTAGATGTATTGCCTTTCAAATGCAAGAATTTAATTATAGCACGATATTCAATTTTTTCCATTTTTACAAAATGACG
>NW_017296163.1:6405-12052 GCF_001594075.2 Trachymyrmex cornetzi | reverse complement strand
GACCCTCATATATATATATATATATATATATATATATACATATATATGTATTGTAACGTTTTCCTTTTTACGTTGTAAACATAAAGCATTTAAAAATAAAACGTTTGTACCTAAAAATGGAACATATCTGTTCTATTATGTTCTGTATGCATAGTCTCATTCCATCGTTTTAAAAATATCTCAATTTCTGACTACGTGAAAAAATATTTCGTTTTCGTTTTCTGCAACAGCAATACTTTTTCCTTAAAGTGCATTATTTTAACTAAAGAAGCTAGTAAGTTTCATTGTATTTTATTAAAATTACAATAACCGGCAGTTCCTTTTTTAAAAAGTCACTTTTTCAATAACGTAATTTATTTATAACAAATTTTCCATTGCAAAATAACTTTTTTATTAAATTTGAGTGATATCATTGGAATTGTGAGAAAATTATACTTCAGAAAAGAATGGATTAAAAAAGAATTCTGTTTTAATCCACAAGAAAACTTACAATTAGAAATATCAAATCCCAATTCGCACTTGTGTATCATTAGTAGGTGCTCAAGCGAGATGTACGGTTTGAAGGTCATTATTGTTTTAAATATCTTCCTGGACTTAATTTGTATTATTTGTTTATATGAGCAGGTTTATATCAAAAACGCAGTATGCTATTCAACATATACTTTTCAAAACAACACTCACGATGGGATTCACGGTAATTAGTGGCTGTTTTCCTATGTTATACGTAAGTATTTAAATTTAACTACTTAAATTATGAAAATTCTAAATTTGATTGGAAACATTTTACTAGATACAATCGCATATCTTGATACCACAATTTTTATCTATGATAATGGCTGCTTTGCAACGTATGTACATTACAGCGTGGGCAGCTAATGATTTGAAGGAAGTCGTAAGTTCTCCAAAAAATAATAAGATCACCAAAAACACGCAAAAGTAGCATATTTTATTACTATTCCAGGCTGGGCAAAATACATGTATTTTGTCCAATCCTGACTATGCGCCCATTTTTAACTGATTGTGCGTATGAATTGAGTTTCATCTAATTTTTGATCCTCGACAGTGTAACTAAGAGTAACAAAAATATTTCTAATAATTAATAACACAGAACTATAAAACAAAATTTTTTAAGAGCAACTCAAACCAGAGTATGTGTTTCTTATAGATTTTAGGTCGCTGAACTCGAATTTGTAAGACGTTTTGTTCCATCCCGTTTTTTAATTAATCCAGGAAAATAACGAAAAATCTGCGAAAATTAAAATATTGGAGAAAGAGTAAAAGTAAATATAAAATACGGTCGCAGTACAGATTTAAATATATTTTGATAAATTTAACAAAGCGTAAGAAACAACAATTTTGCTTTACTATTGTTACGTATTATAGTCTACTCGAGTAGAGGCGTTTGAGCGGCGCGGCGTGCGCGGCGCTTGGGTGGCGTGCGCAGCGCAGGACGTATAGAGGCTATAATACCTAACATTAGTAAAGCAAAGTTGTTTTTTACACTTTGTTAAATTTGCCAAAATAAATTTAAACAATTCTGCCACCGTATTTTAATTTCATATTTAATTTTACTCTTCCCCCAACGTTTTAATTTTTTCAGATTTTTCGTCATTTTCTTCGATTAACTAAAAAAACTAAATGTCATGGAGCAAAGCTTATGAATTTGAATTCAACGAACTAAAATCTATAAGAAATTTACTCTGATTTAAGTTGCTCTATAAAAATATTTTTGTAGTCCTGTGTAATTTGCGCTGCAAGTTATAGACATGTGCAAATGTAGCATTTTGTAAGATTGAATCGAATCGAATCTGTGACAACGTTCGAAAACAAGTTGAATCGAACATGAAATCTTTACATCGGATCGAATTGAATCGAATCGTTTTGATTCGGAAACGAATCGAATTCGAAGCAAACTCTTCACACACCGATATCAGCTTAAAAAGAATTTTGAAATGTTGAAAAATCACATTTTGAATATACAAGTATATTAAAGATTTAATGAAAGTGTCCTGTTTTACCAATGAAGTATGATTAATTTTCCTCGACTCGTTTCTCTTAATTGCACTTACGGATTGAAAAGTCCTTCTCCACAATTAAAGTATCGACAACACAGGCTGCAAACTACAATTTAATACGAAAAATGAAAGAAAATTTGAGACTTACAGTTTTGTTATCGGCTTCTGTAGTCGACACGTCACAGTATGTGCTGCATATAAGAGTTTCAGATTTTACTCGTTTAAAATAAATAGCTTGCAGCCTACAGAAAACCTCGAAGAACAATACTGTGCCTGTAGAAATGAGCTAGGAGTTTTAGTATAAGAGGAAAGAGTTGACAAAAATTTCGTTCCTATGCTACGAATAAAATTGACGTGAAGTCATGACACCGAGCACTATTTTAGTTCCTCGACAGCGGCGCTGTCATAAAATTTGCCTTACTGGATCAGAAACGATCAGAATTATCGACCTACTCAGGCCCGTAACAAGTTTCTTACGTGCCCTGGACAAAATATTTTCTCCTGAGAAGAAAAATAATAATAAAACAAATATAATATTAATATTTGTTATTTCAATTTTGTACAAATAATTTCTTTATAGACAAGAGAGGCACAATATTCACATATATTACATTCGGTAGATTTTTGACTCTGCTTGGATGCTGAAGCATCGAACGGCAATTTCACTCGTAGCATACAAATAAAATTTTCCTTTACCCTTTCTCTTATAGTAAAGCCTCTAGGCTCATTTCTACAAGCATAGTGTTGTTCTTTCAGGTATTCTCTACACTGCTAGCTACTTATTTCAAACGTACAAAATCTGAAATTGCTATATACAGCATATTTTTGACTCGGCTCGGATGTCGAAGTGTCAAACGGCACTAACAATTAGTAGGAAACGTCATCCCTCTCATCGCCCGCGCGCAAATATGGAAATAGATTAAATCATTATGTAAACCAGCAATATATTATCAGCTGGAAACGCCATAATAATAACATATTTTTCTATATATAAAAAAATATATATTAAAATAACATCGTTGCTTAGAAAAAGTGTCGTGCATCCTTGCTGCATTGGCGATGATGGTAAAACGAAAACGATACAACATATTGAATTACAGAACAAATTCTCGAAACAGAAGAACCGCACAAAGGACTCAGACTTCGAATAAATATAGATATATTTATATATCTCCAACACATGTTATATATCTCTAAAACACAGAACCATTTATGTATAGATATATCTTTCTCAACAAAGATATACAAATAAAAATTTAATTGGTCATATTATAAAATCTGTAAATAATTAATTCTTATTGCGAAAAATATTACCTCGGCCGGAAGTCGAACCCGGATCTCTTGCATATCGTGCGAGCGTCCTAAGCCTTAGTAATATTCTTCGCAATAATTATGAAGGAACAATATGAAGGAACAACGTCTCTTTAGGCAACGTAAATAAATAATACAATATATTATAGGACCGTATATATGATAACATAAACTATAGCGCGTTTCTGAGGACTACATACGTAGTATGTAAATTCACATAAGAATCATACAAGCATTAAGATCCAGCTAGACCGTTTAAGGTTTTGATTTCTATAGTTTATGTTATCACATATACGATCCTATAATATATTATATTGTTAATTTAAAATTATTCCAAAAAGAAAGTTTTAATTCATTATTTAAGTTGAGGGAGATTCATCAGTTCCATTCATATTCTTGCGTTCGCTTCGCACGATCACACTCACGAGCGCGACGCGCACTCCCGAGCCGCGGAAAGGATTGGTCACAGAGGATGGTTAAAAGGAAACAAACGGTCTTTATTGCAAAGATTCATACAGCTCGTAGATAACACGAGATACGTTGGAAACAGGAACTAACTATAAGCGATGGAGAAAACACGTCCGAACGTGTTGACGTCTCTCCAAAGATCTGTCGGACGTTCTCTGTCAACAACGTCCCCTTGACAACGCGACACCAGAAACCGGCAAGGCGTAGCAGGCGGCGGTGTAACACTGCCCTCCTTTTCGAAAAGATTTGTCGGGACGATTTTTATCCCAAAAACTTGCAGAGGCTCTTTCTCAGGGCGTTTTGGATTCCAAACCAGCATCTTGTTCCTTTGCTGCACAGTCGCTTCCTTGGAGCTTGGTCTTCCAGGAATCCGTTCCCCGAAGTGAGGCTCCGTGAGGCTCACCTCTCCTTCTGGGCAGAACCCCTCTTCAATTCCCCCTCAGGAGCTGGGCAGTCTCCCAGAGGAATACGTTCCGGGCATCCCCCCATCTTCATGAAGAGAGTGAATTTCCTCTTGCCTCTTCTCTTGAGCCTTGCTTTCTTGGCTCTTCGTTTTTCGGACTAGGAGGGAAATAAAGGAATGTTCTATAGCCATAGTACCTCTATCCCTAGTCCCTGCCTCGGCATTTGCCCTTCGTCCCGTGAAAAAGCCATGGTTCAAAAACTACGGAAGAGGCAGTCTTCTTAAAAAAACAATTCCTTTTCTAGGACTTTCCCACGCCGTTCTCCGTTCCAAATACGCCGAGCGCTGGATACGCGAAGCCAAGATTATCATGATCTGAAACTTTTCAATAACGGAATTAACACCATGTATTTTCTTCAATTGAAAATAAATTATTTGATACCGGGCTCCTGTCTATCGAGATAAGGTGCTAACCTATCTGTATGAACAATCTTATTTTTATGTCTATCTGTCTTACGAACACAATACACTACATCGCTAAGTTTTTTCACGATACGATATGGGCCCTCCCAACTGTTTTGAAATTTCGGAGTCCTGCCCTTGATTCTTCGTGGATTACACAGATCTACAAAATTCACTTTTTTTTTTATGTGAGACTGGTTTTTGACGTATTTTTGTGCTCTGAACATGATTCTGGGGTCCAAAAGTGCCCATCACGTCACGATTTTGAGAAATGTGGGGGTCAAAACCGCAAAAATCGTGTTTTTGGGTGTTTTGATCCCTATTTTTCTCAGAAACCAGATGAGCTAGAGACTTCAACCTTTACTCAAATTAAAGCTTGAATCTTATACCACAAGAAACATATATGCCAATAAAAAAAAATATTTTGTATAAAATGGGGTTAAACTTTAAATTAAGTGAAACCTCTACGGCCCAGTTTTTATGATCGAATTGCAAATTAATAAATTATATTTATCTAAGCTCATGAAAGTGACTACTCGAAGGTTTTCGGGATTGCTGATTACAAATTCGATGTCAGTCTTGTAAAATTCAAATTGGCGGATCCAAGATGGCAGATGCGAAAATCGAAAAATTGAGCAAAGGGCATCAAATTGAGTATTCGTGTGTTTTTGAGGTCGTTGATTACGAATATTAAATATAATATGGCGTTAATTTAAACAAAAATATGGCGGGCAAAAGTTGAGGTAAGGTCATAAAAACAATCACTCGTTGGTGAAGGTAAGAGTAGATTTATATTCAAGTAGTGAAGGCGATACAAGCAATTTATCGTGACAAGAAATTTGGCGTGACATGTCCCATATATTGTTACTTTTTTTTTATTTTTTTTTTAAATTTAATTTTAATTTAATTTTAATTTTAATTTAATTTAATTTTAATTAAAAATTACTAGTCATTTTCACGAGCTTAGATAAATGTAATTTATTAATTT
>NW_017296163.1:977-5800 GCF_001594075.2 Trachymyrmex cornetzi | reverse complement strand
TCCTAGCAGACTCATTAATTCCTGAAAAATTTTTGCCTCAAAATTCTTGCCTTGATCCGTATGAATTTCTAACGGGACCCCATGTTTTGAAATAAACTGATTCAAGAAGATTTCTGAAATGGTTTTAGCTCGAATATTTTTTAACGGAAAAGCCTCCACCCTTTTCGTAAAACAATCTGTTTCTCGAGCAGATATTTATTCCCTGCTGAAGACACTGGAAGAGGATCAAGAATGTCCATTTGCACTCTCTCCAATGGTCCACCGACATTGAAGATCTGTAATGGAGATTTTCCTTTTCCCGAAGGACCTTTTCTCGCAGCACAAACTCTACATGTCCTACACCAATCTTCTACATCCTGTTTACACGTTGCCCAATAAAATCTCTTACGAAGTTTTTCTAAAGTTTTATTGATACCAAAATGACCTCCAGTAGCCGAATCATGAATTTCCTTCAAAATTGGTGTTATTTGATTTCTGGGCACAATCAATTGCAACAAAGATTTCTTTAAATTCGGAGCCTCCCATTTTTTATAAAGAATACCATCCTTCACCTCAAGAGAATCCCAGTAAGTCCAATAAAATTTTGTGGAAACGCTCTTCGACGTAATCTCTGACCACAGAGGACGCCTTCCAATTTCTTTTCCATGAAGAATAATCGAAATATCCGGATCTTCTAATTGTCCTTTGCGCCAATCTCTAGAAGTTTCCTCAAATAGCACTATACGAGCAACAGAATTCTCCCATTTAGAAGCTTCTTTAATCTCTATTCGAGCACAATATTGACAATCAGCTTCCTCGCAAGGACGTCGGAAAAGTCCGTCTGCATTTTTATGAAAGGAACTCTTCCGATGCAATACTTTGAAATCATATTGTTGTAACCTCTCCATCCATCGAGCTAATTGCCCTTCTAACTCCTTGAAAGACAAAAGCCATTTTAGTGAAACATGGTCTGTTCGGACAAGAAACCTATTTCCATATAAATAATGATGAAAAAATTTCACGGCCTCGACAATTGACAATAATTCACGGCGTGTAACACAGTAATTCCTCTCAGCCTTGTTTAATACTCGACTAAAATATACAATCACCTTTTCACTATCTACTTGTTTTTGCGCCAAAAAGGCTCCAATACCAAAATTCGACGCATCTGTGTCAAGAATGTACTCTCCTTCCTCTGTTGGAAACGAAAGAATTGGAGAGGAAGTTAAGTTTAACTCATCAAAAGAATTCTGACATTTTTCTTCCCAAATGAACTTTGCTTTATTCTCTGTAAGAATATACAAAGGTTTAGCTATTGATGAAAATCCTTTTACAAATTTCCGGTAATAAGAACAAAGTCCTAAGAAGCTTTGTATATGTCTTTTATTTTTTGGAACAGGCCAACTCTCAACAATCGAAATCTTTTCAGGGTCTGTAGTAATGCCTTCACCTGACACTAAATGCCCTAAATATTTCATTTCTTTTTTAAAGAAAATACATTTTTTAGGATTCAATTTTAAATTTCCCTGCCGCATACGTAAAAACACCGATCTTAAATTCGACACCATTTCCTCGAAACTTTTTTCAAATATGATAACATCATCAAGGTAAACTAAGCAAATTTTAGAAATAAATTCTCGTAAAATTCGCTCCATCACCCGTTCGAAAGTTGCGGGAGCGTACCACAAACCAAACGGCATCACCGTGAATTGTCACAAGCCCTTACCTATTGAGAAAGCAGTTTTTTCTCTATCTTCAGATCGAATCTTGATTTGCCAATACCCACTTTTAAGATCCAGCGTGGAAAACCAACTATTACCCGATAACTGATCCAGAATGTCATCTATTCTGGGTAAAGGAAACGAATCTTTAATTGTAATATCATTCAATTTACGGAAATCAACGCAAAACCTTATCGTTCCATCTTTCTTTTTAACCAAAACCGCAGGTGAAGTCCAAGGACTAGAAGGTTCCTCTATCACCCCTTGATCCCCCATTTCTTCAATTATTTTATCTACCTCATTCCGCATACGAATAGGAATACGACGTGGAGCCTGCTTTATGGGGAGAGACTCCCTCACATTGATGACATGTTCTCCCGTACTACAGTTCCCAGCGACAATATTTTCCGAAAACACATCCTCAAATTCGACAAGCAATTTCGCGAAAACCCGTCTTTGCCCCTCATTTAGATTTTTAGCATTTTCCTCAAATAAGCTTTTTAAATTTGACGGAATGTCATAAGATTCGCTAATGCAAGCACATTTCATAGATTTATCTCTTCCTGGAATTAGACCAAAAATGGAATCAAAAACATTCAATAAATTAAGCTTTTTAAGAAAATCTGCTCCCAAAATACAATCGTCATCTATTTCTGCTACGTACATAGGAACTTCCTCTAAATAATTTCCGATCCTAATTTTTACGAATACCTTATAGACAATAATAACTTTTTCCCCAGTAGGATATTTTAAATTACATCTATCCACTTTTTATTCAATTCTTGTCACGTAACCTTCTACAATTCATGCAATACAGTTAGAAAAAATTGAAACATATGGTACATACATGTAAATGTATATCATGTACATAGATATTATACTGAATAGTATATATGTAACTATTATAATTATAATAACCAAATAGAAGGACTCTTTATATAAAAATAAAAAAATATAATAAAGGGCGAAGTAAGAGTCAATACGCAAAATTGTAGTTCAAAAATTCGTAAACATGAAAGAATGAGTTAGTCCAAATATAAAATATATAATATATAAGATAAACATTTAATTACAAGTTTCGGCTACTAGATTGAGCCCTCTTCAGATATCGTTATACATGAATATGATATACAATAAGATCTTGTGAAAACGCATAATAATAAATCTTGTTCGGATGTAAAAATCTACGCCACATGCCATTCGTAATCAATGACTCTTGAAAATCTGATCGTAATAAAATATAAAGTCACATTATCATATAAATGAATAAATTCAAACAATGAAAACTTACCAAGAGGCATATGTAAATTACTATTAAAATTTTTTTCCTTTAGAAAACGGTTATAATTGGTTATATGTCGGTATAAAGCGAACATTGTGCGATAATTATAATGTACTCTTTTACACATTCGGTCGACGATACTGATCAACACATACTGAGAAAGGAGACGGAATGTTAGTAACAAAGAGTCAAAGTTTATTTATAATAGGAGTATATGCCTTGTGGAGACCTTCGGTGTCATTTTGTAAATTTAAACTAACGGTCTGCTTTTTGATATTGAGCATCTCGGAAGTTAGGCGTTTCCTGTAACAAGGTTCTTCATCCAAAACTCTTACGTTGTCCCATTTTTTTTAGAAATCGTCTTTTCCATATAGTGAGCAATATGTCTAACTGTCTTCCGATTAATATTTGTGATGAGTTTCTCAAGACACAAGAAATATCACGTAAACTCTTTTTTGAAAAAGAAAAAAAGAGATTAGAGTCCAAATTTCTTTGGATGTTTAATAAAAAAGAAAAACGAACAAGGGATATGACTGAGCCTATCATATATACATTTAAACCGCCGATTCCAACACGCTCGACTATTTCAGTTTCATTGACACCTAACCATCTCAATAGTTCTACAATCTCAAATACCTCCACCCCTCTCCTTGTTTCACAAAAAAGTCAGAATCCTAGTACATCCATTTTCATACACCCAAATGTCTTTCCTTCATATAATTGTTCTTCCTTAACAACTATTAGAAAAAAATGGTTCATGAATTTATCTTCTGTCGAAATTCCACATAACATACAATATTTTTTACAATTCGGAGAAAACTTTGCTCTTCCCTTCAATAACAAAAACAAGATTATTTTCGAATGTATAAAGAGCGTGGAGAGTAGCACACACAGAATGCCCATCGATAGAAGGATTGAAGTTATGAACCATTCCATTCCAATCTTAAATAATATCATCTCTTCTCCTATTTTTACATCTCCTATTGACAAACAACTCCTAAAATTAGAATCCGACACTTGTAAATTTTTATCGACACACTCTAATATTATTTTTACTCACGCTGACAAAGATAATGTTACAGTAGCCATGGACAAAGACACATATATCAATAAAATGACCTCATTACTGAATGACTCAGATACATATATAACTATCAAGAAAGATCCCACTAAGAAACTCACGACAGCGCTAAGATCTATGCTAAGATCTATGCTTACTAGATGGAAGAGAAACGATTTCATCAACGATTCGAAATATAGAGAGTTATACTGTAGCGATGGATTACTCCCGAGAGTCTATGGATTACCGAAGATTCACAAACCCGGATGTCCTCTTAGAATCATTGTTTCGTCGATTGACAGTCCTCTATATGCATTATCCACTTTTTTACATAATATCTTGTTAAAGACTATTCCTAAAGCAGACAGTTTTATTAAAAATAATTTTCAATTAGTCGATAAATTAAAAAGAATAGACATTAAAGAGGATTTTTAATTAATTTCCTTAGATGTTATCTCTCTTTTTACGAATATTCCATCAGACATAGCGTTGGATTGTATAAATGAATATTGGTGTTTCATTTCCAAAGGTTGTTCATTACCTAAAAAAGAGTTGTTAGAAGCAATACAATTTATTTTAGATTCCACATTCTTTATATTTGATAACAAAATTTATAAGCAGAGCTTCGGCACTCCCATGGGCTCTCCTTTATCACCTATGATCGCGGACTTGGTAATGAGAAGATTGGAGACGGTGTCACTGATGTCGTTAAATGTTGACATTCCGTTTTTCTACAGATACGTCGATGATATTTGTACTGCAGTCCTTCCTTCAAATATTG
>NW_017296163.1:0-775 GCF_001594075.2 Trachymyrmex cornetzi | reverse complement strand
TTGTTTTATTTATCAATTTAATTTACTTTTATTTTATTTTTATATCCATAAAATATAAAAATTAATTTTACATCATAAATAAAGTGACTACAAAAAAAGCTGGAATAGTGACTTAAGTCCAGCTTTTTTTACGGTCACTTTATTTATGATGTAAAATTGATTTTTATTTTTTATGAACATAAAAACAAAATAAAAGTAAATTAAATTAATAGATAAAACAAACATTCTTGATATTTTCTACTTCTATAACAAACTCATTTTTCCTAATTTTGGACTTATGCCACTTATCAATTAAGGGGCTCATATAAATGAATAAATTCAAACAATGAAAACTTACCAAGAAGCATGTGTAAATTACTATTAAAATTTTACAATTTTAAATGTTGACATTCCGTTTTTCTACAGATACGTCGATGATATTTGTACTGCAGTCCTTCCTTCAAATATTGATAATTTACTAGAAATGTTTAATTCATTCCATCCACGTCTTCAATTCACTTTAGAACTGGGTGGAGAAAGATTGGAATTTTTAGATACGACAATAATTATCAGCAATAAAAAATTAGTTTTTGATTGGTACCGTAAGCCCACTTTTTCAGGAAGATTTTTTAATTTTCATTCCAATCACCCAATTGCACAAAAAAAAGGCACAATTTTTTCGTTAGTTGACAGAGCTTTTTTACTTTCTGACTTTACATTTCACAAGAAAAACTTAACTTTTATTATTAACATTTTACTAGATAACGATTATCCATTGACTTTCATTTTCAACACT
>NW_017296162.1:34315-35107 GCF_001594075.2 Trachymyrmex cornetzi | reverse complement strand
GGCGAACACCTAGACACCCATTTCCTCGACGGCGAATACCTAGACACCCATTTCCTAGATGGCAAACACCTAAACCCTTATTTCCTCGACGGCGAACACCTAGACACCATCTTCCTCGACGGCGAACACCTAGACGCCCACTTCCTCGACGGCGAACACCTAGACATCCATTTCCTCGACGACGAACACCTAGACACTCATTTCCTCGACGGCGAACACCTAGACGCCCACTTCCTCGACGGCGAACACCTAGACGCCCACTTCCTCGACGGCGAACACCTAGACGCCCACTTCCTCGACGGCGAACACCTAGACGCCCACTTCCTCGACGGCGAACACCTAGACGCCCACTTCCTCGACGGCGAACACCTAGACGCCCACTTCCTCGACGGCGAACACCTAGACGCCCACTTCCTCGACGGCGAACACCTACGCTTAATTCCTGAATATCTATCCACCCTCTTCCTCGACGCGGTAAATACCAAGATCTTCATCAACGACAATCTCGACGATATTTCATTTTAATTATAATTATAATTTTATTTTAATTCATTTTATTAATTTTAATTTCAATTAATTAATTAATTATAACACGTCACATCGTATATGTGACAATGTTGCCATCGCTGATTATCACAGTTGTCATATGTGGTTGATCACGTTCGAATGTGCAATGCTGCCATCGCTAGGTTAAGTCAAAAGCCCTCTAGTGTCGAAAAAACAAGATGGACATTTTCACCTGGTCGATGACAATGATAATAATATTAATAATAACGACGACGTATCTTAAAA
>NW_017296162.1:33774-34081 GCF_001594075.2 Trachymyrmex cornetzi | reverse complement strand
TTTTATCCGCGATGGTTTTATTTGTATGCAGGGCCCTTTTGCGACCGGTGGGTGCATTCGTGGTTGCGCGGCGATGCATTGCATTGACTTTATGTGTATTTATAGGTTTTTCTGTAGGTCTGAGGTTTTTCCCTGCGACTGCGTCGAGGTCAGTTGTTGCCTTAATTATCCCTTACATGGTGTTAGTGGTGTTTTCTCGTAAAAGTGCATTCTTGCATCGTTTTCCGCATTTATGTTTTGGCGCAGGCGCGGTGCGCGCGGCGTTCGAACGCGACGGTTTCGGTAGCTTAGCCTATAGCTACACGCG
>NW_017296162.1:32798-33316 GCF_001594075.2 Trachymyrmex cornetzi | reverse complement strand
GATGAATTTAGCTTGGCGCCAATTTTGTTGATATCAAATCTTTCATACGAATAATACATATCATTAGAGTTAAATAAATTAAGAAAACATTAAAGTTACACACAGTATTATATTTTTTCTTTGGGAAGATTAAAATGGTAAAATTCAACTTGGCGCCAGTTGTTGATATCAAATCTTTTATACAAATGATATATATCATTAGTTCTACTAAACAGCAAACATGATTAGTTATCAGTTTCTCGGTCGATTAAGTAATTGACGTTGGTGAAGCTGGCCCAAATGGTGATTCATTACGAAAAGCACCATTTGGGCCAGTTTCACCAACGCTCAGCGCTTTTTTTACCTTTTTTTTAAAAAGGTAAGTTTGTATATAATTTATATTACCGTATAAATCATAATAAAAGGTCGTTGATGCACCAGAGCACAATCATCACCAATGTCATTGCTAGGGCCCGGATGTTCGGGCTCGATCCCGGGTCGCGCGCGAAGCACCACTGCGTGCTAGTGAGTCGAACGGT
>NW_017296162.1:28984-31528 GCF_001594075.2 Trachymyrmex cornetzi | reverse complement strand
CTCGTTCCGTAATCATGACAAAAATTTCGATTTTCAAAATGGCTGAATTAATTTGGCGTACGGAAATGTTACCGAAATCTTAAATGTTCTCCGATTTCGGTAAAAATTGGTATTATGAGGTTTTAGGGATCGCTCGTTCCGAAATCGTGATAAGAATTTCGAAATTCAAAATGGCTGAATCAATATGGCGGATGGGAATGTTACGGAAATCCTAGAGGTTCTCCGTTTTCGATGAAAATTGGTATCGTGAGGTTTTAGGGGCTGCTCATTTCGTAACCGTGATCAAAATTTTGAAATTGAAAATGGCTGAACCAATATGGCGGACGGAAATGTTACCGAAATCCTAAAGGTTCTCCGTTTTCGATGAAAATTTGTGTCGTGAGATTTTAAACATGTGTGATATTTTAAAAATAAATTAATTTATCAAAAGAAAGTTTAAAAACAGTATTGTTATTAAAAGAAAACGAAAAAAAATGTAAAGTGTAGACAAAATATAGAACGTAAGATATAATACTCTTGTAAAATTGGCGTGTATTCAGCCCTAAAGTTTCTTTTCGAAAAGGCTGTAAGAATATTTCGTTTCGAGTAAAATAATGTGTCCAAAAGTTTTAAAATACGTCGATTTCGAATTCGGTCATAAAATTTGAAACGTGTTATCTGCTCCAAAGCCTCTTTTTGTTGAGACTGTAAAAGTACTTCGGTACCGTTGAAATGTTTTTTGTATCTAAAAGTTGGGGGGTTCGCAAAACTCGAATTTGGTCTCAAAATTTTAAAATTAAAAAAGATTGAAAAAATAGGGCGGACTTTGTTTCAAATAAAATGTTGTATCCAAAGGTTTTGAGGGTTATCCATTTTGAATCCGGTCACAAAATTTGAAAATTTAAAATGGTTAAACTAATATGGCTGATGAAATTCTTAAAAAATTTCCGATTTTAGTGAAATGAAAATTTTCGTATAAGGGGGATTTAGAGCTAGGTGATTTTGAATCAGCATTTAAAAACAAGTAGGTAATAAGACAGGTGGTAATGAAGGGGAGGGACAGAGTATGAATGGGTCTAAGGGGAGTGAGGATAGCGTTTTGGAACGTAGCAGGGTTGGAAAAAAAAGACAGGGAGTTTTGGGATAGATTGATTTTGGGATGCAATGGTATTGAAGGAAACATGGGAGGAGGAAAAGAGAGGGAATTTTTTAAAGGAGAGACTACCTGAGGGATATACATATATGGAGAGTATAGAATGAAAAAAGGTATTTCGAAATCGTGATCAAAATTACGAAAATCAAAATGGATGAACCAATATGGCAGACGAAAATGTTACTGAAATGTTAAATGTTATCCGATTTTGTTGAAAATTAGCATCGTCAGGTTTTAGGGGTCGCTCGTTCCGGAAACGTGATTTAAAATTCGAAATTCCAAATGGCTGAATCAATATGGCGAACGGAAATGTTACCGAAATCTTTAATGTACTCTGATTTCGAAGAAAATTTGCATCGAGAGGATTTAGGGGTCGCTTATTTCAAAAATTCTTAATAGGTCTCAAAATTTGAATATTTAAATTTGCGAATTTGGATTCAAAATTTGAAAATTCATACATTGAAGAAAAATTAAGATTTTGAAAAAATTAGAATAATTAAATCGTACAAAGTTTAATTGTTTAGTTATTTTATGTTAATTAAATATATTTGTAAATTTTCGATAATTTCGAATTACAAAATATTCATAACAATAAAATGTTGTAATTGGAAATTTTCGAAAAATTCGAATTAAAAAATATTCATAACAGTAGAATTTTGTAAGCCAATGAGATTATTCTTGATATTTACTGTTTGGTTTGCAAAAAATATTTAAATTATTATAAAGTTTTTTAAAAATTTATTAGCAGTTAATATTTTTATTGTTATTATAACTTTGATTTAGGTTTTTTTTTAAAAAAGAAATTTTACACTTTTACTTAATGATTGAAATAAAATTGTAATTTTAGAAAAATGTTATGTTGCTGTATAAGAATAGAAAATATTTAGGCCCGTATTCAGAACGCGCTTTTAACGATAAAAGCGCAATTTTATTTCTGAAAATCTATAGTATGCGTGACGTAAACTATAGCGTGTTAGAGCGCTAACATCGTTGTAAACGCGTTCTGAATACGGATCTTAGTGTTTATCTTCATGTTATCTTTATGCGTTAACTTCAAACTATAAAATATATTTTGACTTGTCATCGATGTATGTTCTTATGTTGTCATCTTTGATTTAATAAAGAAAGAATTGTCAAGTTAAGAAGTTTGCGTCAGATTAATAATTTCAACGTTTGGAGGATTCTTTGTGAGTTGAGAAAAGATTATTTTCTTATGATTAGTTATTTGTATTGGGAACTTATGTTTTTTTTGACAAAATTTTATATGTAACTGAGATTGTATTTTGATCTTTTTCAAAGGAGGATAGTGACGATTAAGGTGGAAAGGAATTATTTCTTTTGATAACCGATCAGCGAATTTTCTTACTTCTAAGCAATTATAATTTTAACAAAGAAGGCATTTAAAAAAAAAA
>NW_017296162.1:26226-28890 GCF_001594075.2 Trachymyrmex cornetzi | reverse complement strand
ATTTTAATTTTTCGACTATAATTCTTAAATCTTTTACTACTATAGAAATTTGAGAGAGTGTCAACGTCGGGCCTTCACGTTGCCTTTCACTAACAGGCAAAGCTACATGATAATACTTCTTATATTTTATGGCCTTTGCTTCGCCTACGGTCAGGTCTTTTAGGCAAGGGATCTCGTTTCTTTCGAAAAGTTTCTGGGAGCCTGAATCTAATGGTTTTCCGTCGGTGTCAACAAAATAAGCAATATTATCCCTGCGTAGAAATAATAGATCGCGACTATTGATTATGTTATCCTTGGTTACTCTTATTTTTGAGCTTTGATTTTTATTATTTTTATCTGATTCTTCGTTTTCGTCATCGGTACTTGCATCTTCTTCGATATCCTTTTCTTTGTCTGGTGGATCATTTCTGTTTTCCATTTCTTCAATTTCATCTTCTTTTTCCTGTGATAACATTTCTTTACGTGCATTTCTATTTTTTGTTTGACTCCTGGTTTGGATAGTGTTGTAATTAGGTTGTTCATGGATTAGTGCTCCTTCGGTGATTTCTACTCTCGGCGGTTCACGCAGTTCCTCTTGTGTGAACGGTATCGAGTCCGTATTTTCGTCAGCTGGAGTGCCGTCGGCCACTTGATCTTCGTCTTCCTCGTTGTCGGAAAGATATAATTCAAAATTTTCGTCCTCTTCTTCTTCGTCGCTTTAGCGTATCCATTGTACAACACGCCGTAGTCAGAAAGTTTGCAATTATCGGCAGGCAAGGGATCCCAAAAGGCATCTATTCCCTCTATATCTGTACAATCTGGATTTCTTGATAGAGCGTCAGCGTTTACGTTGGTTTTACCTGCTTTATATACGACATCATAGTCGTATTCGGCAAGTTTTAATCTCCAACGGAGTATTCTCATATTGGCATCTTGTGCATTTTTAAACCAGAGTAATGGCTTATGATCTGTGACTAATGTGAATTTTCGTCCATATAGATATGGTCGGAAATGTTTAACGCAATATACTATTGCTAATGCTTCCTTTTCATATGTGTCATATTTTATTTCGTTATCGGTTAATGTTCGTGAAGCATACGCTATCGGTAAGTCTTTATTTATTTCTCCTTGTGATAAAATGCCTCCCACGGCTATTCCAGAAGCGTCGGTCGTTAAAATAAAAGGTTTCGAAAAATTGGTATATTGTAAAACAGGTTTTTCACATAATTTTTGTTTCAGTGTCTCGAATAATTCTTCTTGAGCAGACGTCCATTCGAATGGTGTGTCATTCTTTAACAAATTCGTCAATGATTTTGCTAATGTCGAAAAGCTTGGTATAAACCGGCGATAATATCCTGCTAATCCCAAAAATTGTTTAATGTTTTTGGGAGTCTTTGGTCTAGGAAAATGTTTTACAGCTTCTAATTTTTTAGGATCTGGTTTAACGCCATTTTTTCCAATTACATGGCCTAGATAGGTTACCTCTGTTTTTAAAAATTCACATTTATCTGGCTGTAATTTTAGGTTGGCTTTACGAAGACGGTCTATTAATAAATTAAATTTTCTTTCGTGTTCTTCTAAAGATGTGGCGTAAATGACGATGTCGTCCATATAAACAAATAATTCTTGGCCCTGTAATCCTGATAGCACTAAATCCATTAATCTTTGGAATGTTGCAGGAGCATTTTTTAGTCCGAAGGGCATGCGTTCAAATTCGTAATGCCCGAAAGGAGTTGTAAAAGCGGTTTTATGGCCATCTGCAGGATCCATTTTTATCTGATGGAATCCGGAAGCCAAATCACATACAGAAAAATATTGTGCTCCTCCTAATTGGTCTAGAATGTCAACAATATTAGGCAATGGATATGCGTCTCAGACAGTTTTTTCGTTCAGAGCGCGGAAATCTAACACCATTCTCCATCTCTTATTTCCTTTTGAGTCCTCTTTTTTCGGTACTATCCATATGGGCGTATTGTAAGGCGATTGAGAAGGTTTTACTATGCCTCCTTCGAGCAGTTCTTCGACTTGTTTATTTATTTCTTCTTTATAAAGTTGTGGAAACCTGTATTGTCGTGTATTTATAGGTCGGTCGTCTGTTGTAGGTATTTGATGTTGTAATACGTTAGTTGCAGTTAATTTTTCTCCTGGAATATGAAATCTGTCCTGGCTGTTAGATATAAGATTTATTATATTTTTCTCTTCTCGTTCATTCAGGTGTTCCAAACGTAATAATTCCACAATTTCTGTATGCCTATTTTCGTTAGGTTCTCCTGTTAGCGTAAAGCATTCGAGGGATACATTATCCTTTTCTGGTTCTTCTTTTTGTTTTGATTTTCGTTTGCGCATGAATTTTTCTATTACTTCTTGGGATCGAACTTGCGTTGATGCAGGTATTTTCGAGGACGGTTTATTTTTCTTTTCACAATTATCGAAGGATTTGACATTTGATTTACATAATGGTACTGATTTCGTAAATTCTTCTTTAACAACATGAGAGGTTTGATTATTATTATCCCTGGATGTTCCATCTTTGGAAGATTTGATTTTTTCTGGGAGTATTAAAAGGTCCTTTTCTTTGGATTCCTCTAAATAGACATGAGTCGCATTGCGCAGCGAGGTTTGGTTACTTCCCTCCTCGCAATCGACAGGAGTAGAATTTACCAGGGAGGTACGGAAACTTTCCTC
>NW_017296162.1:25028-26077 GCF_001594075.2 Trachymyrmex cornetzi | reverse complement strand
TTTGGAAATCTTCTTCTAGATAAGAATTTTTATTTAATCTTTTATTTCCTCTCGTAATTTCTTGGAATTTTCCTTTAACTTTATTTTCACCCCTATTTTGAGTAGTGTTATTAATATCCTTCTTTGTTTTATTCAACCTTTTATTTTCCTCATTATTATTATTCACATTTTTATCTTCGTCCTTTTCTAAATCTGCATCACGGTGGGGCACTTCATTACGATTTTGGTTATTCGGGTTCGTAAAATGGACCTGCGTATTCTCAATTTCCGTTCGATCATCTCGTGCTTCGATATCATTTAATTCGTTGTTATCGAATAATTCATCTAGAGGCTTAAGATGCAAGGTTGGCACTTGAACTTCTACTTCTTCGTCCAACGTGCTTATGACGTTTAGGTACGCCTTTCCAGAGACATTTTCTACTATAGTGTCTCCTAAATAAATTCCATGAGCTATTTTCATTCTCGGGATATATCCAATGTTTACTTCAGGATTTTTTACTCTGACGTAAAATAAAGATTCTGAACGCGGGGACGCAATAAAGATTTCCGGTGATAAGAAGGGTACCTTTATTTCCGATGTATTTAAATATCCTTTTGCGTAATCTATTTTAGAAGAACTTTGTTCAAAGAAATCGTTACCTAATATGACGGATTGAGAAATAGGGAAATCGCTAGGTACAATATGAAAAATTACTTCTTCTCCAAAGACTGATAAAATTAATTTTTCGAGAGTGTAGACCGGATATTCATTTATGCCGTTTAGCTTTAAAATGTTATTATGATCGATAATGCTGTCCTTTGGTATAAAATTCTCTTTAATTATATTAGGTCCGGACCCGGTATCTAACATGAAAGTTACGACCGGAGTTGACCCGAAAAAATTTGTCTTGACAGTAGGCACGCGACTGTGTTTACAGAGATTTACTGTTACGGGTCGTATTTCGGTTGGAAGTGTGTCTATTGCCCTTTCTGAGATGTCGACGGGTGTGAGATCCGTTCGGACCCCTGTTGCACACCCGCCTTCGAGGGGCCATCGGAGTTTCCCTGAT
>NW_017296162.1:23982-24924 GCF_001594075.2 Trachymyrmex cornetzi | reverse complement strand
TTACTTTGTTGATTTGATTTTGAACGGCAATCTCTAGCAATATGCCCAGGATTATTGCAAATGTGGCAAGTAATTTTTACTTTATTATCAAAATTGCGCTCAGAATTTTGCCTTTGCCAGCAGTTTGTAGCGAGGTGACCGGATTTGTCGCACCATTGGCAAACGACAGGATTTTTGTTCAATGAAAAATTAGCATTATTATTATTGTTTCGGCACATTTTAGCATTATGCCCAGGTTTCGAGCATAACTGACAAGAAATTATATTAGATTGCAGTACGTTCACGGATCGCGAGGGGCGGGGATCGCGCAACCGACATTTATCGGCGCCGTGTCCGCGTTTCTTACAAATTTGGCAAACTAGTATTTCGGTCCCTAAATCATATTTTAATTTGCGACATTCGGTGGCGATATGCCCTTGTTTATAGCATATTTGACAACTTGCTCTCGAGTCGCTTAAGAGATCCTTTAAAGGGCTCGGGCCCGCTAGTACAGTCTGTCCTTGTCGTAAGTCAGTCATCTGTTGCAGTTCTCTTTCTATTCTTAACGCGTCGGCTACCGTATCCTGTACGCCTAAATTTCTCGCTATTCTTTGCTCGATCTCTGGTTTCAGTCCTCGAATGAAGCATTTGCACATGTCCTTCTCTAAGGACACTTTAATATTTTGATCGGAAAAACCCGTTCCCGTATTTCGGTGTGCTTCTAATATCTGTTTGCCCAAAATTTTTACTCGATTCGCATAGGTAACTACATCTTCTCCGTTTTTTTGATAAATGCACCCTAATTCTCCTTGTAATTGATATACGTTTTTCGAGAGACAATAAATTTGTTTTAAGAAATTGGTTAATTGACTCACGGTGTCGAAATTTTGATCTTGTATAGTACGACGCGCTTCACCGATTATTCGAGTTCTTATAATTTTCGTGAATTGCGATTCGGCTTCT
>NW_017296162.1:23463-23744 GCF_001594075.2 Trachymyrmex cornetzi | reverse complement strand
AGGTATAAGAGTCTCGGAAGGGTTAAAAATTCCCGATTCAGCGAAATAAAGGTCTGTGGTTTCGGATTTGGATCCGGAGGGTTTGATAGGAGAAGAGGTTGGTAGTGTATTTAGTGTACTTGAATTTATTTTGTTCAAATTTCCAATCGCGGTCTTGTAGAGATTCTCTACTTCTGATTTATCGCCCGAATTTCTCGTATTCATTCCGCTTCACAAGATTGCACTTATACTACTGCGGTTCGGGGGTTATCTATAGGTTGTTGCAGCCAATAGGCCAGGAG
>NW_017296162.1:20818-22273 GCF_001594075.2 Trachymyrmex cornetzi | reverse complement strand
CATCTGCGGTGCATTAGCTCCCGTCGTTCACCGATTCCAACTCTATTTTATCTGGCATTAATGTAGATATACTGAAGTCTTTTTACTTTAAATTTTCTCATGGGAAGAGATTTTTATTACATTTCTCAGAAGTCCTAGGGGTTGATAACCCCTAAGTTTCCGTGAGAAAAAGAAAAGAGGCAGCGTGAGTCCGCTAGACGTAACATGATATTAGAAATAATTTTATCCATTATGCAATTTTATAGTTGTCAAATTTTAAAGAATTGAATGATAGAAATAGAAGAAAAAAGAACATATCATAATGTGACTTTTTAAATTACATAATTTTAAAAACTCACGTACTGATTTGGAATAATCCGTTACATGATTTACGTGTTTTAATTACATGATTTTATCATGCAACTATGTGACGTGATTTTTTTCAGTAGGGTATAGTTATTGTTATTAAGAGATATAGTAGAATATAGGGACATAAATGTATTTTATATCACACCCACGTGCATGTAATTTGATATTACAGCTACCACGCACGCATAAATAAATACGTCTTAATTATTATGGACGTACGTGTTTTAATAATCTCTTTATTATAAATAGTAATTTGTTCCGTTGTAGTTTTTGTATTACAATAATTACACGCGTGCGATCCTCTCTACCGCGTTATTATCGGTGTGTAATCCTTCTACTACAAAAATTTACCTACTATAATATTTGTATTATACACTCTAAAAAATACCGGTGTCAATTTAACACCGATGGTGTGGAATTTGACACCAATATGGGTGTCTATATAATTCTCACCATATTGTTGTGAAATCAACACCGTTTGTTCGGTGTGAATAATTCGCATTGTTACAGTGTTAATTTCCACACAGAAAACGGTGTTAATTTCCACACAGAAAACGGTGTAAATTTTAACACTATTGGCGGTGTGATTATTATATCTAAAATGGTGTTGAAAACACTGCAATAATGAGTTTACACCGTTACTCCACTCTCATACGCTATACATTTGACTCAAACACGAAGGTCGCGACAACAATTTATTTTTGGTGTTTAGGTCAAATTTACGTCAAATAATATAAATATATATATTTGATTTAAATTTGAACCAAACATGAAAAAATGAACTGTTTATATCTTACAACCTTCGTATTTAAGTGAAATATGGCGTATGAGTCGCGGAGTAAACGTAACGATATAAACTTACTAACATATATAAGCATGTATGTATATATATATATATATATATATAATACATATTATACTTTGTATTTGTATTTTATGCGTATTATATATATGCATTATTGATATTAAAATAGCATGTTTTAATATCAATAATGCGTTGATATTATTTCCTAGGGAAGTAGTAATTTACATAAATAAAAATACTTCTTTGAATTTGTTGTACCCTTGGGTGAAGGATACAAGTAGGGGATTCGTCGAGGACCAGGA
>NW_017296162.1:18512-20669 GCF_001594075.2 Trachymyrmex cornetzi | reverse complement strand
CGCGTTCGCGTTGACTTTATTAATCGGTCGACTTATATTTTATTCGCGTGAGCTGTTGGCGTACGGGCGTTATCTCGAGTAACAGCTGATATTAGACTCTCTGCCTTTGCCAGTATGTCACGGTTAATATACTTGCTCGAACTGCTGACTGGACTTGAACTTCGGTCCGCTGTTCGAGCGGATTTCGGTTGCTCTCATTTTTAATGTGGTCATTGCTGACACTTGAAACCTGATTTCTAAATCTGACGGGTAATAGCTTCCGTCTTTCTGCAACTTGCGAAGAACAGCTTGCGTTATTTGCGTGCTGCTTCCGCAAGATTGTCTTTTCGCAATTGAACTATAGTAGGCAATGAGTATGCTGACTTTTCGGTAGTCAGTGGTATTTAGTTCCATTGCGGAATGACCTAGTTTCCCAATTAATTTCTACATTTCTGTTGCTAAGTTGCCTTATTCCTATTTTAAATAAATGGTTATAGCTGCGGCTATAACAAATTATTTATTGTTCTAAAAAACTAAAAATTTCTTATTTATTTCATTTGTTTAAAAAAATAAAATGACCTTAGTATCACATTATTAAAACTTATTTATAATAAGAGACTTATTGCTATAGCTGTTATATATATATCATATGTTAAATTGATAATCTTGAAATATTGAAAATAAGTACTCTCGATTTTCAATTCTATTTAAGAGATAAACAGCATTTTTATTACACAGCAATTATATTTTAAAAAATATGATGCCGAGGAACGATATACAGTTTGTTAATCACTCCAAGTGGACTATGCAATTCATAAGACTGAGGGCAAGTCAGTTCTTTTATATTACATTTTATATTGTGTTCCTCTGCAAGGGCAAAAACATTATAAGTCTGAAACTGTTTCTTTAATGTATCCTCAGATACTTTTTTAATTCTGGTTTCAAATTCCTGCCAGTTTTCAATGAGTTTGGACGAATGCTCTGGCATTAAAGCTTCAAAATCTTTTTATATCTAAAAAAAATAATAAGTAAATAACTTCCATTATTTTCATTTTAATCGAAATTAAAATTGTAAAACACTTATCAAACCTGGCGTATCTACAAATCGTGGAAATTCAATGAGTATATTTTTAGAGAGTTCTAAATCCGGTATCATAGTTCGCCGATATTTTAATGATTGTTTCATTTTGATTTCAATATCAGTCAATTGTGTTGTCGGAGATGCATTTTTAACCACTGGACAATGTCCTTTTCTTGGTTTTCATTTACAGGACTGTAAGGAATTCTTGGATTTTCAGGGCTGTTCTTAGGTAGAAAAATTATTTCGGTTTGTATTTTGGCTTTTTTTGGAACATTGTCAGGATCTATCATATTCACTGTACGAAGGCGCCAATTTAAATAACCACTCCTATCTTTAGGATTGTAGAATAACTCCTGTGTACATGTAAATAAAAATAATCTATATTTTTGCAAACAAAATCTTATGCATAAAGTACTTACATATCCTTCTGCAGTGCTAGGATCCCGTAATGTAGGAAAATTTTGTATTATACCTTTTGCGTAAAAAATCTTTACGTTCGTACTTGGAATTTTTCTATACAAAAGGAAAAAGCAAGTTTTAATTCTATGCTGTATCACATAGATGTATGACAAAGATCATTTACCCATGCTTGTTCTTGAATATGTCCAACAATCAATCTAACTAAAGCTCGACGAGATTCAGGTTTGAGAGTATTATTTACTTCATATTCTTCCAACAGATCACATCCAATAACTGTTTCGTTCAAAATTTTGTTAACTACCTGTATTATAACGTTATGTATTAAAATATGTATATGTATATCAAAACTTAACTACACATGTATTAATTTTTATGACTTCAATTATTGTTAAAGCAAACCTATAGCATTATTATTTAAAATATTTTCTGTAAAAATACCTGTTTTGGATCTCGACTCAGTATAGAAACAATAAAACTTAAAATTATAACTCTCGAAAATGTCAAATAACATAAACATTAATGGGCTAATGAGAGTCACAGCTGCGGTAATTCGTGCGAGAAAGAAACAATTTTTATTATGTATAATACTTAATAATTTTAGACGTTTCGGCTCCAATTCGGGCCATCCTCAGTAATTCTCATCAATATAATAATCCTTTTCGTCTTCATGGCTGGAC
>NW_017296162.1:16638-17961 GCF_001594075.2 Trachymyrmex cornetzi | reverse complement strand
CTTTTTCGAATATCATTTTTGTGTTCTTTGACCCTTGTTTTTAAAGTTCGTTTGGTTTGGCCAACATAAGAAGCGTCGCAATCCTTGCAGTTAATTTTATATATTACATTCTTTTGTTGTAAATTAGATAGGCGATCTTTCTGTGGTCCGATAAAACAATTAAGTTTATTGAGGCTATAAAATGATAAATTTACATCTAAATCTCTCACAACCTCCCTAAACTTTCCATCGAGATTTTAGAAGTTTTTAATTCCTTTCATCCTCGATTACAGTTTACAATGGAGATAGGTGGCTCGACTCTCAATTTTTTGGACATCACTATAATTAATAATAACAATTCTTTAGAATATGACTGGTACCATAAACCTACCTTTTCTCGTAGATACCTTAACTTTTTTTCACAACATCCCCTCTCACAAAAAAAGTGCACTGTTATTGGTATGATAGATAGAGCATTCTTGTTGTCAATACCTAAATATCACAAAAAGAACTTACTTTTTGTTATTGAAACACTATTAATGAATGACTATCCGTTGGATTTTATTTTCAACACTATTAATTTAAGACTAAAATCATTATTACACAATAAAACTTTAAAACAAAACAGTGACATCACGACTCAGAATGACAAAGACGATATGGAGATCAAGACATGGTTCACGATTCTATACACCGAGGGAATCGATGGAAAGTTTAGGGAGGTTGTGAGAGATTTAGATGTAAATTTATCATTTTATAGCCTCAATAAACTTAATTGTTTTATCGGACCACAGAAAGATCGCCTATCTAATTTACAACAAAAGAATGTAATATATAAAATTAACTGCAAGGATTGCGACGCTTCTTATGTTGGCCAAACCAAACGAACTTTAAAAACAAGGGTCAAAGAACACAAAAATGATATTCGAAAAAGTAATGGTAATCTTTCTGTACTAAGTGAACACCGTTTAGAATTGAACCATGAATTTGATTGGGATGATGTCAAGGTTGTAGATTCTGAAAGATGGCTGTATAAACGACGCATTTCTGAAATGCTCCATATCAAGTTACAAAATAATAGCTTAAATCTGCAATCTGACACCGATTTCTTACACCATTCGTATTTGTCTATTCTTAATAATTTACATTAATGTTTACATTTAATTCTTATCAATTTGCATCAATTTCTGTATTTAACTCTTCCGTTAAAGAATTATAAATTCTAATAAATTGTAAAGGTTCGTTTTCAATCACTGTACGTAATTTTGTGTTTCTACGCATCTCTTCGCGCATAAGTTTGTCATATTTGTTGTTCGATTGTCGCACTTAGTCGAATATCGTCCG
>NW_017296162.1:15865-16483 GCF_001594075.2 Trachymyrmex cornetzi | reverse complement strand
GCAATGAAGACGAAATGATTATTATATCGATGCGAATTACTGAGGATGGCCCGAATTGGAGCCGAAACGTCTAAAATTATTAAGTATTATACATAATAAAAATTGTTTCTTTCTCGCACGAATTACCGCAGCTGTGACTCTCATTAGCCCATTAATGTTTATGTTATTTGTCAGTATAGAAATATTTTCTTTAGCAGTTTTGATATACTGCTCAACGGGTGAGTCACAATCATTTTTAATATCTATAATATCGTCTATGTCACAATCGGATGTACTGGCAGACAATACATCTATTGCTGGTGTTGAACACCTTGTAGACGATGATCCTAATGCATAATCCAAATTTTTTAAAATATATTTCCAGGTTGTATTATACATAGAACTTATAATATATTGCTATATGTTTTGTATATAACTGGCTTACCGGGAGTATTTAAAGTTTGTTTGCAAAAAATATTCAGAACAATATTATCTGACTGTTTTTCCTTTATATATTCTATCAGATCGTCAGAGTCTATCTCACAAGTAACACTAGGGAAGTGATAATCACAGATTATTCTGTAACTGCGCATATAAGTAGTTCCTTAGAAACTATTTTACACGTGATTTTTTGTTTTT
>NW_017296162.1:11699-15685 GCF_001594075.2 Trachymyrmex cornetzi | reverse complement strand
CGGATCTAATATGGCGGATGAATTTTCTAATTTTTTCAGGATTTTTATGAAACTTGGTATTTTAAGGGCTTTTCGAGCCGCTTATTAAGAATCTAAAGTCAAATATCGAAAACTCAAAATGGCAGATCCGATATGGGGGACAAATTTATAACATGACACAATTTATAACATGACACAAGTCGAGTCTTAACTTCTTCATTATGCATTATGAAATTTGAAATGCGTTTTGTAGCCACCATTCAAAAATTAAAAAAAAATTCATTGTGATTTTTAATCAACGTCCAAAAAATCAAGTAGATATCCATTTTTCATGAAAAAACCCCATGATTTTTCACACATTTATCCCCCATATCGGATTTGCCATTTTGAGTTTTCGATATTTGACTTTAGATTCTTAATAAGCGGCTCGAAAAGCCCTTAAAATACCAAGTTTCATAAAAATCCTGAAAAAATTAGAAAATTCATCCGCCATTTTGAATTTTCAAAAGCTGACTTCAAATTTTATATCAGCGGCACTAAAAACCCTTAGATACCAAGTTTCATAGAAACCCTACAAATACTATTATATAATAAAATAATATAATATTTTAACTCACCCCAAAACTTGCAAGGGTGATTTTTACCCCAAAAACCGTTTTTGGGGAAAAACAAAAAATCACGTGTCAAATAATTTCTAAGGAACTACTTATATGCGCAGTTACAGAATATCAGTGATTATCACTTCCCTAGTGTTACTTGTCAGTGTCATCAAAATCTTGAAATTTTATTTCTTTATCTTTCACTTCTGCCATAAATTTATTACGCACTAGTAAGAAAATAATTTATTTAAAAATGATTTGTTATTTTTAAAAAAGCAAGACTTGATTATTATTAAACAGTGAAACATGCAAACAAACAAATGTAATAATAAATCTTCATATCAATAAAGATTTATTGATATAAATCTTATATCAATAACTTCGCCGTTGCAGATAAGAGATAAAAGAAATGAGATGTTCCATAATTAGAAAATTCATACGTTTGTCTAATTATCACGCTGCGTTTCACTGTTTAATATAGATTTATGTTCCAACTTTAAACATACATTACCTCTAACAATGAATTCTTCCACTGTATCACTCGCATCTAAGCGGACAAATTTTTTCACGTTAAGGTATTTAACCTTAATAAGCATTATTACAATCTATTATCAAACGTTTTTTCGACACTGCACTGCGAACACACTGATTATCGAGAATACCGTTGAAACTTGACACGAAAATGTCGAAGATGACGAAAATCCACACACTTTCCCAACTCTCTTTTCCATATTCTCTCGACATTAAAGATGTCTGGGCAGTTTGACGCGAACGTCAGATAAAAGACACGAATTAATGTAACCTCAAACGCCGTAGCGATTGGTTCTTCGAAGTCACGTGTGGCGCAATCACACTCTGCACGGTGTGAAAACAAACAATGTCGCATCAAAATTTGACACCGCGTTTGTCGTGTGAAAGATTCACCATATTTTGGTGTTAAAATTCACACCAAATTATTTAACCACATGAATATGGTGAAATTCCACACCGCTATTTTTTAGGGTGTAGTAACTACATGCATATAATCCGATGTATGTAGTAATTTCGCACGAGATTACAGTAACCACACGGATTACAATACCTGGTCAGTGATTCTTTTCCGTAAGGGTATCCAATAGATTTGATATTTAGAGAAGTACAATAAAGAATTAAACTTTCCACTACAAAATAAATTAATTTGAATAATGATGATTGCGATATTCATGACAACACTGATGACACACTGGGTAAAAAATTGTTTGTAGTACCCTATATTCCAAAAGTTACAAATACTGTCATATCAAATTTAAACAAGGACGTTTTTACTATAGGAATACGTTGTATGAATAAATTAAACAGGTTCGTTAAAGTGCACAAAGATAAAACGGATACAATGAGCAAAAATAATGTAGTTTACAAGGTTACATGTAAAGATTGCGAAGCTTCATATGTCGGCCAAACGAAGCGAAAACTTAGTGCTAGAGTAAAGGAGAGTAAAATATAAGGGGAAATCCTTCCAATTATTCGGTACTAACTAATCATATGCTTGAGTTTAATCATTCCTTTGATTGGAAGAATGTCAGGGTTATGGATATCGAATCACATTATAATAAGAGATTAATCTCAGAAATGTTGTTCATAAAAGAACAACACAATGGCATAAATGCACAAGAAGATACAGAGAAATTAAGCAAATCCTATTTTTGCTTACTTGACAATGACCCTGTGTGTGTGTTTGTTGTGTTGTTTGTGTTGTGTTGTTGTGTGTTGTGTGTGTTGTGTGTGTGTTGTGTGTGTGACAAAAATAATTAAATTGTCTTATTTTAAGTTCAACGTCTAACACAATATTATTACACGGGTTCCTTTAATCTATTTTCGACCGTCACAGAGATAGCATGTGCCTTGGAGCGTTTTATACAATTTACAAAACAACTTTTAATTTTATAATTGTAAGCTTTTATATATTTCAATTTATTAATTTATATTTTTAACACTTTTAATTTGTTTCATTAGAGTCATGACGTTTCTCTTTTTAATTATTGACTTCACATGTGACGCATTCCTTTTTCGTTACCGAGCGAATAAAAGGAGGATTATTACTAATATTAAAGATACAATTGTGACATTATTGGATTAAATTATGACTCTTTTGACTACATTACACTATGCGTTATACATCATGCGTTACTTTTTAACTGACGGCGATGCTCTTCGGTTTTATTTTTTATTTTTAATTCAATTTGTTTCTACATTTTAATGTCTGTAACGACTGAAGAGGACTACTGTATGAGTCGAAACTATCGAATAATATATGAAATAACTATATTAATAAAATTGTCACCTAAGTTAAGCTTGTATATTACCGTTTACTGTCATTGTTTAAAATATAACAAGCGTTTAAATTTTAATTTATATTTAATTTTTCATTGAAAAGTCTGCAATCTATTTGTTTGAAAATCAGCTTTCAAGGATAACCATTTTCTATGAGCATATTAATGCAAAGTTCAAGATTATCTTTATGAAAAGTATTAAAAAAACCAGTAACAATATTATCAACAAGTTCACAAGGTGCAGTCATTATTATATCGTCCACATAACGATAAAAAATAGACAGATAGGTTTATATTTAGTTCCTGATCTTTTATGTAAACATTTGATATATGAATTTAGATTTGAATCTATTACATTTTGTATAGTTTCATTCACAACAACGTAACGACATCTAATATTATATGGACAACACCTCACCGTTGACTCGCTGAATTCAATTTCACTATTAGACTCTATTTTTTCGCTGTTGAATGGACAAATAGTTATTTAACATTTGGACTGGACAATATTTCCTATATATGAAATTGAATGAGTCATAGTTTATACAAAAGAGGTATTGAACCTTTCTGCACGGAAATATATGATTTAATATATACTCTATATTATAATATATTCTATATTATATAGCACATATATAATAATCTTAAATTAAGTGTATCAAAGCCAATTAAACAACTGAAAAATATTAAATGAAACAAAACTATTATTTCAAAACGATTTATTTTTATGTTCTAAAAAGTTATGACATTTATGCATGCAATCTGTTTTGCTTGCATGTCTTGTATTGGGATGCGCATGTGCCGTTACATCGGTATTATGTGTATGCAAGCATCATTGATCTATTTTTTAAATATTTACTGGAAATTACTTGCATAAAAAGTGAGGCACATATTGTGGCTATATATGTGGCAGGGATTGGAACCAAAATGTTAACGCTCGTGTGCAATGTCTGAGACTACAGACGAATAAAAAAAAATAATTGAATCAGATCGTGGCTTCGGAACGTCTCCGAATAATGGCAAACGCCCGCGCGATCGCTCGTATATGCGCTCGAAAATTTCCTACGCTTGCCCCAGGGATTGGAACCAAAATGTTAAA
>NW_017296162.1:11034-11472 GCF_001594075.2 Trachymyrmex cornetzi | reverse complement strand
GCTCGTACATGCGCTCGAAAATTTCCTACGCTTGCCTCAGGGATTGGAACCAAAATGTTAAAGCTCGTGTGCAATGTCTGAGACGGCAGACGAATAAAAAAAAATAATTGATTTAGATCGTGGCTCCGAAACGTCTCCGAATAATGGCAAACGCCCGCGCGATCGCTCGTACATGCGCTCGAAAATTTTCTACGCTTTCCCCTGGGATTGGAACCAAAATGTTAAAGCTCGTGTGCAATGTCTGAGACGACAGACGAATAAAAAAAAATAATTGATTCAGATCGTGGCTCCGGAACGTCTCCGAATAATGGCAAACGCTCGCGCGATCGCTCGTACATGCGCTCGAAAATTTCCTACGCTTGCCTCAAGGATTGGAACCAAAATGTTAAAGCTCGTGTGCAATGTCTGAGACGGCAGACGAATAAAAAAAAATAATTG
>NW_017296162.1:10152-10766 GCF_001594075.2 Trachymyrmex cornetzi | reverse complement strand
ATGTTTGTTTTCTTCTTCTCAACGGTTGTTGACAGATCGTAGAAGTCGCATATATTCATATATAATATTGGTAACGTATACTGGATATTATATATTATCAGTATGCCTAGAAACAAAGTTGAGTTTTTACGGCCTAATATTAACGTAATTGCTGAAGTGATTAGTGATCTAGTGCCAGACATTTCTGATGTCAATTTTTATGAAAGAAGCGATGGATCGTTATGCCATATGGTAATTACATTTCGTTTATACATATTTGTCATGCTTTTACTTAATATTATTAATAATAGTAATTTTTTATGCATTTGAGTTTTGTAATATGTTACTATTTTTTATACAGATTTCCAAAAGGCTGAAAAAGAGGTTGGATAATAAGTTTCGATTATTATGTGCACGTGTATGGAGTAAGAACGTTCATGGTTTTTGCAGGATTCTGTCCGTAATATGTTAATAGAAAATAATAAGAATATTTTGATGGTATCTCCTTCAATATCCACTGATATAGTTTCCCGTAAGTACAAATGCAAATTTAATAATCTGTTTCGGATTTAAAATTGTTTTCTTAAACAATTAGTTAATTAAATTAATTAATTAATTAAATAAATAAATATATT
>NW_017296162.1:1570-3898 GCF_001594075.2 Trachymyrmex cornetzi | reverse complement strand
CCACCCATTTTTTATTTTTTTTACTGCGGAACGGTTGCAGCAACAAAATTCTTTCTGGAGCAACAAATTAGCAACAAAAGAGCACTAAATTTTTCAATATGTCCGGACTCGATTTGCGCTGGTGGGGGATCCAGCTTAATAGGGGATTGTTATTTACATTTAAAAAATCGTGAAATGTTTGCTATTTTTCCACGTATTTCATAGCAGAATTACTCTAAATCTTGTTGACTGAAATCTCACTCGCAGACAAGAAAAAGGAGTGACAATACGGCCATTCTTGTTTAACATTATTTCCATTCTTTTTTCAAGACAGGCTAAATTTTAAGTCTCTTCGTGAGATTTCACTCCACGAGATTTACAGAGTACTGAAAATATAAATTCAATAACCTAAATCTTGATCGTTTTTTATGATTAGTCTGTTTTTAAAATTAAATTAATAGGATTAAAGTTTGCTTTACATTTTTTTCAACAGTCAAATAATTGACAGTTTTAAAAATGCTCTAGTTTCCTCAATATAATCTTTTAAATCGCATGTTACCTAATATTATCGCATGTTACCTTATATGGGAAATGAAAGTTTATGATGATAAATTACTCGTGGAAAAATTTCAGATTGAGCATATATCTCAATCTTGAGATATGGGGGTTCCAAGGGGAGATATTACAATAATAAAGTATTAGTTATTTATGATATTGCACATATATTGAAGGAAAGTAAAATAAAATGGAATATTAAAATGTGTAACAAGACTTATTACGAGCAACAATTTTAGATGATCTTAAAACAATTATATAAATTATAAAAAATTTTTTTATTCGACCTATTTACAAAGAAAGATAAAAGTTAAAAGAAGTAAAAATAAAATAAAATTAAATTAAGAATACATTATGAATAATACATTAAGAATATATTATGAAATAAATGTGACGGCATGGTATACGAAAACGTGCTTCTTATAACTTTTATAGTGCTTTATGTAAATTATTATTTAAACATTACACAATATTTAGCTCGATTAGCTTGTTAATCTATCAGAGTAGGTTAAAATGAAAATATTCGATACCTTGTTGATTCATTTTCTTAACAGTCGTATTGTACAGGCTCATCATAAGATGAAATGACGTCTTGGGGCAATATGCCACTATTTTTGTTGGGGTAAAATGCCAGTAGTCATTTTCTCTAATATATAGGTGTATATAACTCAGGTGCAAAAAAAGCGGTACACTGAAAAATTAGGAAAAATTTACCAAATTTCAAATGATCATAACTTTATAAATAATGAAGATAAAAATATGTTTAAAAAAGGAAAATGAAGCTTGAAGTATCCGCTTTAACCCTTGTGTTCGCACCCGGGTACCCGGGTGCCCACCACGGTACATTTTTGCATGAAAGTGGATTAAAAATTAAAATTTCGCTTTAGGCCTCTGGATCGTCGTTATTTAACTCAATTCCAATGAAATGGTGCATTTTAAACATTTTTAAGAATTTTTTTTACCAAAAATAATGAAATTTAAAGTATACATATGCCGCGGACGCACCCGGGTACCCGGGTACCTACTACAGAAAAATTCAATTTTGAATGTACTATTAATTTTTTATTAATTTATTTGATTAATGCATGTAAAATAGGTTGCGTAATAACAGAATATATAAAAATTAGTTATTATTATTATTAGTATTACAAAAAAAAAACATTTATTTGTTATATTCTATGCATTTTGAGAAAGTTATTGCATATTCATCGCAGACAGGTTGATTACATTGGGAGCAGGCCTTTCGAGTTTTCCTTCTCTTCTTAATTGTTTGTTTATAACAAATATGGCAGGGACCGGTGACTTTCTTCCTTCCTGATACATCTCGTTCAACTGCCGGATCTGGAGTAGCCTCCACAGGATTTACTATCCGTCCGATCACACTTTCTATAGCGATCTTTGTGTTATAATTTCTCATTATTTGTACGTTTTGAGATCGAGTGACAATCATTGGTTTTTTATTGGCTATTTATTTTTGAAATTCCGAGCAGTTGGCGTCCTTCGGTGACCGCGCGCTACCTGCGCCGACCTCGATAATTCCATTTTCTCCTACTTTTGTACGAGCTACAGCAGGTCAATTTATTTTCAAATTCCTCGGGCACTCATTTTTTATGTTTATTTATTGAAATAAACGTTAAGAAATTTCATTTCAATTGCATAAATATTTAAATAATTGAAAAAATGAGAGGTGGACACCGGGGTACCCGGGTGCGTAACAACGTTGGGTGCAAACACAAGGGTTAAGAATATTTAAACGGCAATTATAAGCGGTAATTTTTTTAAAAATGGCGGATG
>NW_017296162.1:955-1272 GCF_001594075.2 Trachymyrmex cornetzi | reverse complement strand
GGGGGGGGGGCGTGTATGTGTACACATATGCATGTGTATGTCCTGCTCTTGGCGTTATCCAGGATCAACGGCGTGGACGTGACAGGAATCTGATCTCGTGTGTGTGCGTGTGTGTGGGCGCGCGCGGGTGTACGTGTATATAACAGCAGAGATGAGGACCCCACGGTTCGTCACTTCCGCAGTATTCACAGACTCCAAACCCTCTCTGCTGTGTGTGTGTGCGTGTGCGTGTGTGTGTGCGTGTGTGTGTGTGTGGAATACGCGCACGAGGAGGTCATACCCACTATTAATACACAAGCACGAGCGCGCGCGCGCGC
>NW_017296162.1:0-881 GCF_001594075.2 Trachymyrmex cornetzi | reverse complement strand
CACACACACACACACACACACACATTGAGATTCAATTCCGACCTGTCAAACTCTATGCAGTTCATATTGACATGAATTACAGCCATATAATGACAGCGATATCTTAAATTTGGAATAACTTAATGAAAAATGATCGTATTAAACTCCGTAAAAAAGCATTTTAAAGATAAAAGTCCATATTTTCATGCGCATTTGGTCTCATTGAGTTGCGATACCTGATTCACGCCGTGCATCGTCGCAAACTCGCACCTTTGATTACAAATTTTACATCTTCTCATTTTGTCATCCGCCATTTTTGAAAAAATTAAAATCTAATTTCGCTTAAGAGTGTGGCATATTCACCTCACTTACCCTATATTAATGTTATATAATTTGAATTATGGTGTTCTAACCTCGCGGTCTCCATCCGCGACATCGCGCAGCTCTGAGCGCGCTAGTAAAAGATGATTATAATAAATAAATGCTAAATAATATGTTAGCAATTAATAGAACTACAGGGTGCGTCAGGTATTTGAGGATATATTGACTTTAAAATAAAAACTTGTATATTTCTAAACTTAAAAACTTGTATATAAAAACTTGTATATTTTTAAACTTGTATATTTTTTTATAGCAATCCTTATGTTATAGCAATTTTTTATTTTGCGATTTCAGCTTGTTTCCAAGGACGGGGAAAAGGTAAGAATGGGCAGAATATAAACGATATAAGTGAAACGAATATAAACGATATTAGTGAAACGCTAAAAGGAACAAGTAGAGGGATATTATATGAATATAATAATAACGAAACAGATACCTCGATTTCAATTTCTATTTGTAACGACGAGGACAAAAATAAAAATGAGGAAAATAATATAAATGATACATATAATGAGACACCT
>NW_017296161.1:0-1154 GCF_001594075.2 Trachymyrmex cornetzi | reverse complement strand
ATTCCAATTTTAAATTGTTCCTCTAGCTTTTCTTACTCTATCTAGCAGCGCCAAGTGTTTTTATATGAAAAATTTTTTCATTTTATACGCTTAATTCTTTAATTTTTTGTGGTAACACTTAAATTGAGCAAGGTAACGCAATTTTGTGATAATGTTTTGTATAACGTTTTGAGAGAAAGTTAAATAGACACTACTTCAGTTGGAAGAGGAAATGTCTTTGAATGAATTGTGATATAATAATTTTATTTAAGAGGAATTTAAATCATTTGAAATGTCTTTGAATGAATTGTGATATAATAATTTTATTTAAGAGGAATTTAAACCATTTGGATCAGGGAATAGCAAGATTCTTCAATAAATTTGGATCAGGGAATAGCAAGATTCTTCAATAAATATACGTATACTTAGGTTTCATTGCATAAAAGTTAAAGATAGTATCATTCGGATTAAGTAAACACTACTTCACTTAGAAGAGAGAATTATATTAACAGAATTTAACTTGGCGCCACAATTGTTGATATCAAATCTTTTATACAGATGATACATATATCATTAGATTTAGTAAAAACATTATTAACAGAATTTAACTTGGCGCCACAATTGTTGATATCAAATCTTTTATACAGATGATACATATATCATTAGATTTAGTAAAAACATTATTAACAGAATTTAACTTGGCGCCACAATTGTTGATATCAAATCTTTTATACAGATGATACATATATCATTAGATTTAGTAAAAACATTATTAACAGAATTTAACTTGGCGCCACAATTGTTGATATCAAATCTTTTTTACGAATAATACATAAAATTTTGATAAAATTTTGATGAATTAACTTGGCGCCAATTTTGTTGATATCGAATCTTTTTCATACGAATGATACATATCATTAGAGTTAAATAAATATTAAGAAAAAAAATTAAAGTTATTATTATAATAATTTTTGAAGGGGAATAAAGCCATTATAACTTGGGTTGGAATTTTTTTTCCTCGACGGCGAACACCTAGACACCCATTTCCTCGACGGCGAACACCTAGGTACCCATTTCCCCAATAGCGAACACCTAGACACTCTCTTCCTCGACGACGAACATCTAGACATCCATTTCCTCGACGGCGACCACCTAGACACCCATTTCCTCGACGG
>NW_017296160.1:63237-70231 GCF_001594075.2 Trachymyrmex cornetzi | reverse complement strand
GAGTCGGAGAGCGGAGTCGAGTGCAATAGCTGACCGGTAAATGCCGGTAGTGGCGGAGAACACTCTCATCACCGCGGTATTGCTTCGGATATCGGATCGAGGAATCGGTCGGTGTATCAGGAGCAGGATCAGGAGCAAAAAGCACGAAATATCCTCTCGCCGCGCTTTTATACTAAATTGTTGCTCCCGCTCGTATTGTTCCGGAATCATTCGGTGACTCTCGGTGTGGAACAATACGAGCGAGAGCTGCGGCGCTCGGCGTCGTTCGGCGACGTTCGGGTTTCGCGGACTTGCGAGTTTTGCGTTCTTTAAAATATATTGAGCGCACCGCGCTCTCATCGCCTGCGGTGACCGGGGGTCACCGTAGCGGCATCCGGCGAGTTGGCATTGCCGGGAACGATGCATTTCTGGGGGGGCATCGTTACAAATTTAATTTAATTTTTTACTGTTGATAATTTGTACAATAATGAGGACTCCCAGAATTGTTGGGGTAAAGAAATGCTGTATGCACATTGATTTCTTTGACAAGGAGTCAAAGATAGGCTCACAATTTGTAAAACTAAAATTTACAGGTGTCTCGCATTTAGGAGCTTTCTCTTCAGTGTAACCACTTTTGTTTCAAGCATATCTAAAAAGGTTTACGAACCTGGGAGATGAAAATTGATTATGAATGGGATTGAATTTTTAAAATATTATATTATTTCTTAAATGCAAATTTATATCATAATTATACAATATAACTACATCCGACAAATGTTTTAGAAAATCTTCCACGGCCTAAATGTATAAACATACAATGGTTGAATCATATGTCACGTCCCGCGACAAACGCCGTTACAAATTTTTTTTATATATAAAAACTCACTGTCGATATCACAACGCGACCACTAAACCTTTTTTTTGGGGTGCGTATTTAAACCCATCTTTTTCTTGGCTTGAACTCATTAGTATATGCTCACGCGTAGCCGCATCTTCAAGTTGCAAACTCATTGGCCATTACGCTTACAAACCTGACCAATCTTCGCAACCCCCCTAGACCTAACGGAATGTGATCACTAATCCCTACCTAACTTACCCCCATAATCATAATTCCAATCCTAACCCTTAAGCAATTTCGACCAATCAGGAAAATATCGTCAACCCACTTACTAAACATTTCCACCAATCACAACTCAGTATTTCTCTTACTGTCGCGATCACCTAAAAGAATATCAACCAATCAAGATCCTAGAAATCAATCCTCCATTTCGTGACCATCTTCTAACTTCCTATTTAACAGACTTTCCTTACGAACAGTTTACAAACCACATTTTGCATACCTTAAGCCTAACCCACATGTCTTAATACTCGCATCCGAAATCCTTAGTTCCCCAACGACCCACGTTGCATCCCCGTAAGATACCATTTTCATGAAATCTTAATCAACCCTTTATCAAATTCACAAACAGAATAAAACATTTAAACTTAGATTCTTATTCTCATTCTTACTCAACCATAATCCTACTACTTTCAACCCTGCGACGAATTCAATACGATAATTACACAAACCCTAAGACATCGTTATGAAATATTATAATATTCTTTTTATTCCTTTAAAATTCTGAACCTAAAATAAATCGAAATCCCATCACTACAATGTAATATCGATCCACCGCAATACACTATAATATTGTAAGCAACGAGAAAGATATTTATTCGACAATTAGACGTGCTACTCTTTATCAATCATTATGTACAACGGACCAGGCCCCAGCCACTCAGATGTAAAGCACCTCTAATTCCTGTAAATCACTAAATTATTAACCCCAATGACGATAATTATATTCTTTTCAATTTTCATTTAAATATCATTCTCATATGAAGCGGCGATAGTAGAATAAGTCAGCTACATACGAAACCATGATTCACTACAGCTGATCTAAAAAATCACGCCGCACTAATTATGTCTATAAATAGAAATGATCTACTGTATCAGCTTGCGAACATTACCAAATAAGGAGCGAAGCTTGCGCTTCCTCCACTATTCGACCCATCATCCGATTTTAACATTGCCATATAAGGTCATGAAGACGACCTCTCCAAGGCAATAACGCTTATGAGTCACACAACACTTCCCATTGTTCGTAACAATATAAATGCAGCCACCCTCACCGCAGAAACGGGTTTTTTCATACGGAGTACAGAGTGAGATTCTTGGGTGATCATCTTTCTAGTTTAACTCTTAGTCTTTCGCGTCAGTCAATTGAAGCTTTGGTTTGTCACATCCACAGTGTATTACTTTACAATAAAGAAATTATATGATCGAATCTCAAGTTATTACTATAATTCAACGACTGTTCTATCGAAGATCCCCTTCCTTATCGAGTAAAGTATCGACCAACCGGGATCAGTGATGCACATTTGGCTCCTCGGCAACACGGAAAACCGCCCCACCATTTCGCCGCTGCGCGAGAGCGAGCGAAACAGTGAGACTCGATGTCTCGCTCGCTCTCGCGCAGCGGCGAAGTGGTGGGGCGGTTTTCCGTGTTGCCGGGGAGCCAAATGTGCATCACTGACCGGGATTTCCATCAGCAGACATTGATAATCTGCCCTCAGGCTACTGATTTTGGGATTTTAACTCCCTTAACCTAACGGCAACGTCCTACGAAAAAATAGTTGAATTCTGGATCGCCTTACCAACGATAGCTGAATCAACATTTGGAGTTCTCCGGGTCGAACCGACAATTCCTAAAATTCGCCTAGCGTTACATTCGACGTGACAGGACCGAATTTTTGGTGGCAGCGGTGGGATCTGCCAAGGTAATCCGCTGAGAGGTGGGATCTGCCATGGAAACACCCTGAGAGGTGGCATCTGCCAAGGAAACCCCCTGAGAGGTGGGATCTGCCAAGGAAACCCCCTGAGAGGTGGGATACAACGAGGAAATTCCCCCCAGCGACGAAGAAATCCCCGACTCAATCAATGAAGACGCTGATCATTCTCTTCATGCTAACTGCTGAAGTTCATCTGTAAGTTACCAATTCTCACCTTACAATCTCAGTTGCTATAATCTACCATTAAAGTCAAAATTTATCAAATTAACCCCAGAATTCAAAATTAACAAGAATGAATAACGATAATAATACGGTAGACACGCTAACTCACCAAATCGGCGATCTGAACATGAACGATGACGGAAGACGACAAAATACACCTTACATTAGCCTACGAGATGCTGCCGAAACTATATTACCATTTGATGGAAAAAACTTGCCTGTATCACAGTTTGCTAATAGCTGCATTCACGCAAAAAATATGGTAGCCCTCACAGCAGAATACGGTTTAGTTCAGATGATTAAAAATAAGCTAATAGGACCAGCTTTACGAATCGCCCTCAGCGAAGAATATAACGACATTGATTCTCTAATAACCACATTGAAAGCGCGATTCGCACCAATTTATTCATCGCCACAATTATATGGTGAGCTATCAAAAACAGCACAACATCCGGAAGAATCTGTCTGTGATTACGGTAGTCGAGTTTCCACCATTCTGCATCAATTGAAAACCTGTTGCCAAGCAAACGGAGAACCAATAAATCATTTTACCGAAACTAACGCTGTAAAGAATTTTTTAACGGGACTCCAATCTGAAATTTATAACAGGATAATTCTGCATGACTAATCTGAATAACGCCATTGAAGCAGCAATAAAAGCGGAAGTTGAGCACAATGAACATCAGCAACGTATGCGTGTAACCCAAGGACTTATCCAGTCAATACGATGTAATACTTGTTTAGGTTATGGACACGACTCTCATTCTTGTAGCACCATCGAACCATCTGCACAAATAACTTATGTGCAATGGCAGCCAAAAATATGTACCTATTGCCGCAATCCAGGACATATACGTGCTAATTGCCGATCTTTGCAACAACTATTTCCGAGAATGTACCAAAACACTAATAATTACAATCGAACACAATTAAATAACCCGCGAAATAATTACCAAAGTCAAGGCACTTACAATAATCAAATACCGTCGCGTAGACTACAACACCCGGGATTATTCTGTCGTTACTGTCGAGTAAGAATTCAGGCCATACCCTTGATCAATGCCGCAAGAGACAATATAATAACAATCAGAATTCGCAGAACCAACGTAATATAAATTCTCGAGGACAACCCAACGTACGAAATTCGGGAAACACAGAAAGGTCGCCACGGCAGGGCGCAACTGTAAACGACCATGCCCGTGTGCGCCTCGTAGAAACGATGAGTCAAGAAAATCAAACGCAATTATAAGGATTACGAATAAAAAATGTAGCTAACCTCCCTGTATCGTCATACCAAGTCCAGATATACTAGAAGAACGTGGAAATTTTATGATTTACGCTGGCTCTAATCTGAATCTAATAAAACGGTCAGTCTTGAAGGAAGAAGTAAAAATAGATACGCTACAGACTTTTGATTTAAGTGGAATAACAAAAGGTCGAACTCGATAGGTATAGCAAAATTGCACATCTTTAACGCCGAGATCCCTTTCCACATCGTCCCTGATACTTTTCCGATCTTTCCCGACGGAATTCTAGAAACGGAATTCTTTCAAAGTCAAAAAGCTACGATAGACTATCTGAGGAAAAGCCTTATCGTAAATGGTATTCCTTACTTCTTTCATTATAACGAGGCTGTGATCATTCCTGCACGCACGCGTAAACAAATATACGTATTGCAAACCCAGAGATCAAATACGGATACGTACCGAAATTGAATGCTGGACCGCAGGTTTATTTAGTCGTATCTAACGGAAACGGTAAAGGTCATTTGTACGTAATCAACACTTCAAACGAAGATATCGCATTAGCCATCCCTACTGTGAGCATACATCCCTTCCAAGAGAGCGATGACGACTCAAGAGAAACAGTCGAGGCTTCCCTACTGAATGACTCTTATCAGTCGAGACTTCCTTGCCGAATGACTCCTGTGAAATAATCGAGACTTCCCTACCGAACGACTCCTGTTCTCAAACACGAGTAGAGAGAATTATGCCGTTGTTACGACTTGACCACCTAAACGAAGAGGAGAAAGCAAACGTTATTAAACTAGTAACAAAGCACTCCGATAGATTCCACTTGCCAGAAGATCCTTTAGGAGCAACTAACGTCGCACAACACAGAATCCATACAACTAATGATATACCAATCAATATAAAACAATATCGCTATCCACAGGTCCACAAAGAAGAAATCCAACGTCAGATAGACGACATGTTAGAAAAAGGCATTATTGAAACTTCTAATTCTCCCTATAATTCACCATTATGAATAGAGCCGAAGAAAGACGATTCCCGAGGGAACAAACAAAGGCGATTAGTAATCGATTTCGGAGCTCTTAACGAAAAAACTATAGATGTTGCATACCCATTGCCAAATATAGTAGACATTCTTGATCAATTAGGAAGCGCGAAATATTTCTCAGTATTTGACCTAGCATCAGGATTTCACCAAATACGCATGAATAAAGAAGACAAACATAAAACCGTATTCTCAACCCCCTACAGACATTTCGAATATTCCCGCATGCCTTTTGGATTAAAAAACGTCCCCGTAACGTTTCAACGAAAAAGGTAAAAAAAGCGCTAAGCGTTGATGAAACTGGCCCAAATGGTGCTTCTCGTAAAGAATCACCATTTGGGCCAGTTTCACCAACGCCAATTACTTAATCGGCCGTGAAACTGACCAGTTTCACCAATGCCAATTACTTAATCAGCCGTGAAACTGATAACTAATCACGTTTGCTGTTTAGTAGAACTAATGATATGTATCATTTGTATAAAAGATTTGATATCAACAATTATGGCGCCAAGTTAAATTCTGTTAATAATGTTTTTACTAAATCTAATGATATATGTATCATCTGTATAAAAAATTTGATATCAAAAATTGTGGCGCCAAGTTAAATTCTATTAATATAATTCTCTCTTCTAAGTGAAGTAGTGTTTACTTAATCCAAATGATACTATCTTTAATTTTTATGCAATAAAACCTAAGTATACGTATATCTTATTGAAGGATCTTCCTATTTCAATCCAAATGATTTAAATTCCTTCTAAATGAAATTATTATATCACAATTCATTCATAGACATTTTCTCTTCCAACTGAAGTAGTGGTTATTATTTAATTCTCTTTTTTCAAAACACAAAATTGCATTACCTTGCTCAGTTTAAGTGTTATCACAAAAAATTTAAGAGTTACAAAAATTAAGATTAAAATTTAACCGTATAAAACGAAAAAATTTAATTTAAATAGAAAAATTTTTCATGTAAAAACACTTGGCGCTGCTAGATCTCGATCGATATAATAACAGTAGTAAAATATGAATGTAATATTTAGAAAAATAAGAATAAAATACTAAGAAATTGTAATATTTAAAAAAATAACAAATAAAAAGCATATTAATAAGAAAAATTAGAATCGTATTAAAAAATATGAATATTTAGAGAAATAAGAAAAATAAGAAGCATTCCAAATGAGAGTCAAAGGATCTGGCGTGTGTATATATGCGATTGAATTATAGAGTCATGTAAATTATAAAAAAACATTGTGAATACTGTTAAGTTTAAGTATAAGAAAAATAAATTTCGGTTTGTAAGACTTGCATTATGACATAAAAATAAATAGTAAAGTTTATTCTTATTTTTCTTACTCGATCTAGCAGCGCCAAGTGTTTTTACATGAAAAATTTTTCTATTTAAATTAAATTTTTTCGTTTTATACGGTTAAATTTTAATCTTAATTTTTGTAACTCTTAAATTTTTTGTGATAACACTTAAATTGAGCAAGGTAATGCAATTTTGTATTTTGAAAAAAGAGAATTAAATAATAACCACTACTTCAGTTGGAAGAGAAAATGTCTATGAATGAATTGTGATATAATAATTACATTTTGAAGGAATTTAAATCATTTGGATTGAAATAGGAAGATCCTTCAATAAGATATACGTATACTTAGGTTT
>NW_017296160.1:62441-62701 GCF_001594075.2 Trachymyrmex cornetzi | reverse complement strand
ATTTATATTATTTTTCTAAGTATTATATTCTTATCCTTCTTATTTGCATTCATGCTTTACTACTATATACTACCATGTTATTATTACTAGTAGCGCCAAATGTTTTTACATGAAAAATTTTTCTATTTAAATTAATTCTTTAATTTTTTATGGTAACACTTAAATTGAGAAAGGTAACGCAATTTTATGATAATGTTTTGTAAAACGTTTTGAGGGAAAGTTAAATAAACACTACTTTAGTTGGAAGAGGAAATGTCTTT
>NW_017296160.1:50029-61017 GCF_001594075.2 Trachymyrmex cornetzi | reverse complement strand
TTTAACACGTCACATCGTATATGTGACAATGTTGCCATCGCTGATTATCACAGCCGTCATGTGTGGTTGATGATCACGTTCGAATGTGCAATGCTGTCATCGCTAGTTTAAGTCAAAAGCCCTCTAGTGTCGAAAAAATGAGATGTATATTTTTCCTGGTCGACGACAATAATAATGATGATAATAATGATGATAATAATAATAACGACGACGTATCTTCAGTGAAAAAGTAGCAGTTCGGCACTTTGCGTCGCGATATCTCCGCTCGTAGGGCACGTAGAAAAATGAAAGCACTTTTATCATACAATTCGTGTGGTGGCTATCGATTGAGCATACATAGAACGCGATCGGTTCAGCCGTTATATGAAATCTGATGATCTCGATCTGCCGGAACTCTTCGGTTCGCGTAAAGGAGGCACGGCAGTGTCGCTACGCTTTGGCTTAGCGCCGAGACACTACCAGTGTCTCCAGATAATGGACCAAGTGCTTATTACAAGGAATAGGATTATTTGTTTACCTCGATGATATAGTCCTATACGCAAGATTATTAGAAGAGCATGAAATAAAATTCGACAGACTAATGAAAAGAGGGATGATCCCGATTGATCACGGCTTGATTGGACACCACCAATCACAGCGACCGGTGCTTAGGAGCTTTGTAGTCTCAAGCGCTGTGAGTGGCTCGTGTCCAATTGAGCCGTGTCCAACTGGGTGCCACCCATGAAAAGATTAGCAGCAGTAAACCTGTCCTTACAGCCAGACAAATGCGAATTCTTGAAGAGAGAAGTTATTTATCTAGGACATGTAATAACAGAAAATGGAGTTAAACCTGACAATAAAAAGTTAGAAGTCGTAAAGAATTTTCCACTCCCGAAAACACGAAAAAATATAAAACAATTTTTAGGACTTGCCGGTTATTACCGACGATTCATTGAAAACTTCTCAAAAATCACTTTCTGATTTAACTAAACAAACAAAACCATTTGTTTTGGGACATAAACAACAAGAATCATTCGATACACTACGAGACGCTCTTTGCTCTGAGCCCATCCTACAATATCCAGACCACGATAAACCATTTATCATCACCACAGACGCATCAGGTTATGCTATTGGCGCAATACTCAGCCAAGGAAAAATTGGAGAAGATCTGCCTATTGCTTATGCCTCACGAGTACTAAACGACGCTGAAACACGATATTCGCCAACTGAACGCGAACTACTTGCTCTCGTCTACGCTGTTAAACATTTTAGACTTTATGTTTACGGAAAAAAATTCACTCTGATTATGGACCACAAACCATTAATATGGCTAAATTTTATTGCCGACCCTACTTCAAGATTAATGCGATGGAAATTGAAACTTGCAGAATACGGATACACCATAAGCTATAAATCAGGAAAGAAAAATAAAAATGCGGATGCACTATCAAGAAACCCAGTTGAAAAATCTGAAGACGAAATAAAGAACGCATATCCATTACAAACGAAAAGAGCTTTATCTACTTCTAGCGAATCAAATGCAGCAGACCATAAAAAATTAAAAACGACTCATTCTAGTGCAAAACGACCAGTTATGAGCGACAATGTCAGCTCAGGAAATCCAACACCACATAAAACGATCCGACCATATGAACCACCTCCATATGAAGATGAAGAAGATTTAATATGTCATGAAGTATTAACAGACAGTCATGGATATACCATATCCACGTATGGTACCAATTGCGATACCGACAACTTTGAAATATTAAAAAAGGGCGAAAAAAGAAATCACTACACTAGCTCCACGAAGGAAGAAGAAGGCGACGATGGAAGAAAAAACATAAACCGCAACTCAAAGATTCGTCAGATGAAGAGATTATACCAATTCAAAGGTCACTTTTTGAAAAAAGGACTCCTTCCCCTCCTGTACAATCACACGACAGCAGCTCATACTTAAAACTATTTTCCGTTTTACCACCTTCAAGGAAACGAACGCATAATCGATCAAGTACCGACTCCGCACCCGTTGATCAAATAAAATGTAGCATTGATAAAAATCATACCGATCCAGACAGCAGCACCATCTCTGCAGAATCTATGGAAATAATATCACAACCATCTTGTACTCCCCGAAATGATCTAGAAATCAAAGATCTGGCGATACGACCCATTATTATGCAAACTCAGCATAAAAATTACTTGCCTTTTACACAAACACCCTTATTATCATATCATGGTAACAATAATGATACACTGATAACACAACCAGATTCTATTCTTGAAAACGTTGTTGAAAATTTAAATATAGATCTGGAACCAATCGAAATTAGTGCTCGAACTATAGAGGAAGAATTCCCGTGGATATCAAATGAACCAATGAATCTAACAGAAGAAATGGATTATGAAATAGAGAGAAACCCATCTTTAACGTACCGCACACCTAAACATGAAATCGCAAGTAAATCAAGCCGAAACAGAAACAATCTCTCCCTCCAGAATCGATGCTGAAACACGACCCTTAGACATTAAAGAATTAAAAATTTCTAAAATAACACATACAAAAAAGCCAAACAAAAAATTAAGAAAGAGAAAATACCAAAATCACCCCTTAAAGGAAAGACTCGCCGTAATCAAAGACCTAAACTAAAAATAACGAAACGAAATAACAACAGTAAATATCTTAGATTCACGAGATCAATTATGGATGAGAAATTCCCATATAATAAATTTCATTGACACCAGAGGAAACCCTGTAGACGAAATCGGACAAGATTTAATAAAACAAAATTTATATCACAAACCAAATAACTTTATAGGAGTAGTTGGTAATATCTTAACAACAAAAAAAGGTAATAGACAAATTTTTAGTATCATAATAAAAGAAGAAATCGAAGATGAAATTAAAGAAGTAAATATAACCAAAGGAATTAAAGAATTAAAACTCGAAATGATTAGAAGAAAAATATTACAAGCAAGCATATCGCAATATAAAAGTAGCATCGATATACCATGGTATAGAATACGTTCTATCCTAAGACTCATACTTCTCGGAACAACGATAAAGATAACAGTGTGTCAAGGGCTTGTACGCGTCCCTGAATCAGAGGATCGAATTCGTATCATAAAAGAAAGTTATGAATCCAGTGTCGGAGGACAAAAGGGAATTACAAAAACATTGGCGCGCATACGACAAAATTATTATTGGGAGAAAATGAAAGAACAAATAGGAAATTTTATCAGAAATTTTATCGTGCAACAGTTGCCAAAAGAAAAAATTAGTGCGTACAAAACCTAAACAAGAAATGATTATAACAGATACCAGTGGACGCATTTGATAAAATATCAATGGATATAGTTGGACCCTTACCATTAACAATGTCTGGACACGAGTATATTCTAACATTTCAAGATCTATTAACAAAGTATTTCCTAGCAATACCATTATTTAGAGCAACCTCAGAAGAGACCGCAGAAGCATTCATACGAAGATTTATTTGTCAGTTCGGAAGCCCGCGAGCAATACTAACTGACCAAGAAACAAATTTTACAAGCTCAATGATGAAAAAACTAGCCAAACATTTTAAAATAACACAATACCGTACGTCAGCTTTCCACCCACAGTCAAACGGATCGATTTAACAAAGCCATCATGTATTAATCGAATATCTGAAACACTATATTGCCAACGAAGAAGATTGGGACGAATGGTTAGAACATGCTATGTTTTCTTATAACACGAGCGTACATGAAGGTACAAAATTCACATCCTACAAGCTAATATTTGGTAAATTGGCGCGCTTACCTTCTGGAATAAAACCAGCCGAGCCAACAGAAACATATAACGACTACATTGACAGATTAATAGACAAGTTAACCGATTTACGAAAATTAGCAGCTGAAAATCTAGGAAATTCTAAAGGATGATCGAAATATTACTATGATAAGAAAGCCAGAATCAAAGAATATAAAAAAAAAGTTAGAAATTTCGTTTACTTATTAAAAACAAAGAAAAAGCTTAAATTCGATGATAAATATACCGGACCTTATGAAGTACTTGAAATACTAGAGAACAATAACATAAAGATATTAATCTCTTATGAAAAAACAAAAATCGTGCATATTGATCGACTTAAACTTGCCTCCGTTACAGATTCAAGATGAAGAACAACTATGTGATAATCAAATTAAAAGACAACCCAGGAATATTTTACGAATATGTAGGAAACCTACTCACTTCAGACACTTCATGGAAATTAATATTATATGTTGATATATCTAACGTCGTCGATGCCTTTGAAGAAATAAAACGAGGATTAAATATGATGGAAAATCAATGCGGAAAATTTACTCAGATATGTACATCTCAGAAGCAAATTATTAACATGTCAAAACGAATTCGCAGACTACATTATTATCACGAACAAATTCAAGACCTTGTAGGAAAATCACGAATTACAAGAGCACCCCTCGAATTCATTGGACAAATCAGCAAAGCCTTATTCGGAACCGTAATTACTGAAGACGCCCATTCAATAAATATGGCAATATCGCATATTGATAATAAAACTACTGACTTAGCAGCACTTCTAATAAATCGAACTATAGTAACAAAAACACGTTTCGGAGAATTTGAAAAGGCACTGTACGATATACGAATGAATCAAAACCGACTATACAGACATTTACAAAAAACAATAGACAATATCACGCACGACCATCAAATTAATGAAATACAAAATTATATTAGAATTATACTTGAACATTTAGATAAGGCCATCTTAAAACACGAATTGGATCTAAATATTCTCATAGATGGAATTTTATTCGGAAAAACTAGGATTAATACACCCGAGAATAGTACCTCCATCATTAATAATTCAAAGCTCAAGGTCATTACATGAACAGACTCCAGATGCAGAATTTCCCATAACCATGCATCCAACCAAGATTGATAAATTATTGAAAATTTCTGATCTACACATCGCATACTCACAAAAACGATTAATGTACATCCTACATATACCTTTAATAACGAAGACGAAATATAATTTATATAAATTAACGCCATTACCTGTTCGACAAAATTACGATTTAAATAAATTCGCTGCATTTCAACCCAACACCGACTATATAGCATTAGACGAAGACGCCGACAGTTATTATGAACTTCAAAACGAAGACGCGAAAGAGTGTACCATCACTGACAAAACTTATATCTGTCCTACAGCATTCCCCCTGCGAAAAACGCGACAGACGCCCAATTGTTACGTTAATATTTTATTAAAAAGAGAAATAGATCCGAAACAATGCAAAATAACAATTCAACCAATTAAGGATACGTAATGGAAAGCGCTATTGACATCTGGAAATTGGATATATTCCGCACCACAAAAGGAACGAATACGAATCGAATGCTTAAATTTCGAAAGACAAGAAGAAATAGATGAAATTGAAATAATAACCATTCAAAGAGGATGCAAGATAAAAGCACCGTCAGCAACGATGAGCCACTCTGCGACGATCGCCACAGAAATTTCACAACATTATGTTTCTACAATAAACCTTGATATACAAAATTTATATAAGAATAGAGAATGCTCCCCCAATAAATCTGACTTCAATAACAAATGAACTATGGAATTTTGACAAAACTTACAATACAGAAACTACTTTCGATGAAATAATACGCAAGGCTCAAGAAATAAAAGAACGAAGAATGCAGACGTGGAAGATAGACATATATAATTCGGTAGCATGCAGTATTGGACTTTTTGGAACTATCACCCTCCTTATCGCAATGGTATACCATAGACTCTGGACTAGTATAATGATGACACAAGCATATGAGAAATACTGCCGTAAGAACAAAAGAAATTCTCAACCCCTCTCTAATCCTAGCAGAAAATATAAAAATGACAGCACGTCCGCTCCCATTTCAATTGTCTACAACGAAGTACTGGACGCAGTTAATACATCAGGCAGCAAGACCGAATCAACCTTACCATACGAATTTTTTTTTGTTGTGCCTCGTCCATGAGTCTAAACACAAGACAGATTTTTCATTAATGTTAGGTAAATAAGTCTGTTCTAACCATTTAATTGCGAGTTCCGATGTCAACTTGCCGGAAGTAGAAGCTAAAACAAGGATATTATCCGCTGCATATAAGTCTTTTTCAATCTTTTGCCCGAATTTGCCATCTTTTTCTTTCAAGACTAATCAGCAAGGGGACCATTAAATGTCCGCTTGCAGAGACAATGGGCGTATAACTATGGGTTAGATTGAAAAAGACTTATATGAATCGGATTATATCCTTGTTATAGCTTCTACTTCCGGTAAGTTGACATCGGAACTCGCAATTAGATGGTTTGAACAAATTTATTTACCTAACACTAATGAAAAATCTGTCTTGTATTTAGACTCATAAACGGTCAAAACGAAAAAAATTTAACACCATTGATAAACGTGGAAAAGTGGTAAATATTTTGACGATTCCTGCCGGAACGACTGGTATGATTCAGCAGTAGATATACTAGGCGGGTTCTAACCCAGGTCCTCTGAGGGGAGCGCGGAGCGCGGCGGGAACTCGTTTGCGCGGGGGGTATTCTTAGCGCGGGGAAGGCGCGGGAAGGTCCCCGGTCGGCGGCATCGCTGTTTATGTAAACCGAGTCGATGAATTGCATAAACATGACATTTCCGCTATGCGTTCCATATTTTTTTTGTTACCCGCCGCCGTCACCGCCGCCGCTGCCCCCGCTGCCACCCCGCCCTTAAAAGTATGCCCCTTTTTTCTTATGACATATTTTTTACAATACTCGTACATTGTTTTATACTAACGCCTCGAAGCAAAGCATGGGTTGTAAAAGAATGTACATATAGTGATGAGAAAAATAAATTTTTTTTATTCACATTACACTTATTACACTGATTTTTTCTATTTTTTTATTAAATTTTTTTTTGCGATCGATAGCGTTCGAATGTGATTGATGGTTCGGACGTCGCTAGCAGCGCTTTCTGAAAAAGAGAACAAAAAACTTTTTTAATCACTATTCGCTTTTTCAGCGGAGAATAAAATGCATTAGCACTAGTCACTCTAAATGCGATACCTTATGTCTTATATTTTGACTGCGCTGATGATGATGAGGAACACGTTGTCGACTTTGATGCTTTTTCGCCAGGACATTCCCAATATCTCGGGTTTTCCTTCGATGGTGATGGTGGATTTGGTGGACCTTGCTGTAAGGGACGGTATCCCTTTCGCTCAGCCGATTTTCGGTGTATATATTCTTTTACTCGATCGATGTCTTATCGCTCGTAGTCGAAGTTTACGATTGAATGAAAAAAGCTTTGTACACTGTTTTTATATACACAGTTAGATCGGTGACATGTCTCGACGCGCTAAGAGAAGCGCAGATGTTTCGGCTGCTAAACATAACTCTGCTACAGTAAAAATGAAAGTGGACTCCAGTGAAATAGTACTCCGGTGAAAAATATGAAGAATCACTCGAGATGCAACCTTATCCACTTTTTAAAGAAAATGTGGCCCAATAGGCAAAGGGACAAAGAAGTCATAAATGAAATATATAATAGCGCTCGGTATATCATAATAAGCGCTCGGTTTCATAGTTGACGTTCTGGAAGACGAACGAATCAGTCGCAACAAGAGCAGCGTGAAAAGTATAGCTAATCATCGTGCGAACATAGTCGGCGTAGTCGAGAATACTGGAAACGTGTGATTTTACGGAAATGTTCGCGAATATTTGAGATAAAGTGTGAAACTTGGAAGTAAATTTTGAAGAGATAATAGACTAAGATGCCGACGAAGAAGTGTTATCCGACGATACTAGTTTTGCTAGTGACTCGAGCGAGTACGAAACGGATCTTGTTGAAAAATTTGTGTCATCTCCGGAAATCCACTGAACGGCCGCACTAAACACTGCATAATCCAATGCTATTATACGACGGGTAATGCTGTATGTGCAGCATGCATGGTCCTTTTAACTGATGTCGACGCTGTGGGAATGCATTTCATAAGGAAGCACGATATCGATTATGTTGATGCACTAAGCGGCCGGTTTTGTACAAATTGTAGAGTGGCAATGTACACTATACCAATTTCCGTGCAACAAGTGTTCACAGTACGCAAATTAAAAACTATTGCGAACAGTATTGTGAACAAAAATAAATGTGAAAAGTATGGTTGACCATCGTGCGAACGTTGAGGACATGGATGGTGTAAATACAGACAAGTTATTTGAAGTAATGGAAGTATAATTTGAGGACATAGTGGACCAAAAGTCGTCCAACAACTGAATGTTTTGTTGGTTTGAGCGACGGCAATACGGATCACGCAGAGAAATTTATGCAGCTTTTGGAAATCTGTGCATTGAACGGCCGTATTAAGCACTGCATAATCTGCTGTTGTTATACAGAGTACAGTGGTGCTCGTATCTTTTGTGCAACATGCATGACTGATTTGCGGGTTTATAGCAATAAAGGAATGTATCTCGTCAGGATCACAAAGAATGTTCTTTCTATGCACTAGACTTCAGGTGATCGTGCTCGGAATGCGGAGAGAAGATGTACATTGTATACCCATGCAGCATGTGCCCACTCTGCGCACATTAAAAACTATTGTGAACAGTAATGCGAACAGTAATGTGAACAAAAAAATAAATGTGAAAAGTATGGCTGACCATCGTGCGAACGTTGAGGATATTGACGTTGAGGACATGGATGGTGTAGATACAGACAAGTTATTTGAAGCAATGGAAGTAGAATTTGAGGACATAGTGGACCAAAAGTCGTCCAACGATATTGAATGTCTTGTTCGTTTAGACGATGGCAGTATGGATCACGCGGAGAAATTTGTGCAGCCTTCGAAAATCGAATCGTTGGACATTCGTACTAATCACTGCATAATCTGCTGTTATTATACAACGGGTGGTGGTGCTGTAGTCGTATGTACACTATGCATGATTTATCTGCCGAATTATAGCAAGATTTCTTTGCGGAATATTGGCGATGAAGGAATGTATCTCTTCAGAACGCACCAAGAATATTCTTCCTCTACACAAGGCACCGAGTGCTCGAAATGCGAAGAGCTGACGTACACTGTATTTCCACGCAGCATGTGCCCACTCTGCATACATTGAAAAAACTATTAAATGCTCCGTGTAAGAGTGCGACGCGATCTAAAGACTTTGTTCTAAAACATGGAAAATCACGAGCGAGTGGAACGCGAACTGCTGGAGCAGTGCGGCCAGGTGGCCGCTACTCTGGTGGAGTGTTTCGCGTGGCTGCAACGATGCGATGAGTGCATCGAGAGGCTCGAAGAACTTTGTCATGCATCCACGCCTCACCATTGGACACAGACATTCCGTGGTGGCGAGGCTCGCGCGACTCGCAGATGCAAAGACACAATTGGAGCGACGTTTCGTGCACGTTGGTGGCGGGTACGCGAGTGGCGAGTACGCGAGTGGCAACGAGCAATCTCTTGTCTGGAGAGAGATCGACGTCGCGTTTGAAAGCCGTATAGTGACGGGCGCGGTGATAAACTCTAATCACATCGAGTCGCGGCGGTTTTTGGAAGACGCGAGAGAAATAGTGCTCGAGCGTGTGGGAGACGCTATAGAAAGACACGATAGTGTAAAAGTGAACACCGCGTTCAACGGTGAGTTTGCGACGAATGACAAAAGTAGGTATAGTACATGGGTTCTAACCCATGGGGCTAGAGGGGAGCGCGGGGCGCGGTGGATACTCGTAGGCGAAGGAAAGCGGAGCGCGGGGAGTACTCGTAGGCGAAGGGAGCGCCTAAAAAATTATAATAAATCGTATAAAATAAAACTTACCTTCTCGTCATCTTCCTCCTTCTCAGCCTTCTCCTCCTCCTCCTCCTCCTCCTCCTCGGGTTAGTTACTCCTCGGCTTCGTCTTCCTCCTTCTCCGCCTCCACGAGGACACGGATCAGCTCCTCCTCGTCGTGCAGCTGGAGGAGCTCCATCATGAATGCGACGCACTCCTCGCCGCTTACGTTGTCAATATTAAAGGGGAAGTCGTTGATGTACGCGACTTTCTCCTCCTCCTCCTCCCAATCATCGATGGTTATGGGAACCTCGTCCTCCTCCTCCTCCTCGCGTAGGACGACGTCCTTTTCCAGGCGGACGTCCTCTTCGACGGGGATGTCCTCCTTCGCCTCAATTAATTTTATTTTTTATATGGAGGCTCGTTGTTTTCCATGTCTTTTTTTGTTTTCTTAGTCACACACACACACACAAATTATCATGTAAGCCGCTAAATATTTTTTACAGTTTTATAAATTTAAAAAGTCACTCGTGATACACTGCCCTTTGTAAGTATTATACACGCAGACAAGGCTCGGCGCTAAGCCACGTGCAACGACACTACTGTGGCTACTTTTTCCGCGAGACCACGAGTTGCGAGGAATCGAGACCTCAATAACGAACCGACCTACATACGCTCAATCGATAGCGTTCACTCAAAATTGTGTTATAGCGCACGCAGACAAGACTCGACAAAGACTGACGTCGGGAAACGTCCTTTGCCATAGCAATCCCTGTCTAGGATACGAGGATTTTACTTATGGAAAATGAAACAGTTAAGATCATAAAATAAATGTTTGCAGCCTACAGAATTCTAGACACTACAAAAGAAATGCATAAATAACAAGGACTCGGTTGTTAGGAAAGAAAGAAAGTGCGCGACGATAGAATACAAGTACGACAACCTTTTTTTCCATTATCTATTTATGACTTAATTTTCACAACACGTTGCGTTTTTTCTTATTCTTTTTTACTGGTGCAAAGGATTGGTAGTAAATATGATGGATGGGTAGTAAAAGGAAGTACATATATACAGGGTCATCGAAAAGTATCGGACCCCCCTAATATCTTCAGTTAGAATGCATTTTGGAGAAAATGTCCAATAACAAAGTTGTATGGTTTCAAGCGAGGAGTAAGACAATGACCTTGTCTTTGATCTTGACC
>NW_017296160.1:45918-49795 GCF_001594075.2 Trachymyrmex cornetzi | reverse complement strand
ACCTTAATACTTTTGTGCGTGGAATAATGAGACCAATTAATTGGTTTAAAGAAAATACATTAATCAAAAAGTGTCGGATCCCCCTAACATTTTCAGTAAGAATGCATTTTGGAAAAATGTCCAAACCTTTATAACTCAAAAAATACTTAATGGAAAAGTGTTTTATTATAGTGTTTTGGAAAGCTCTCGAGATAAGCTATAAAAATGTGCAGTAAAATGTAGGAGGTTAAATTAAAAAAATAAGGTTTACTTTGAAATAACCTTAAAGGACATGGTCAAGATCAAAGTCAAGGTCATCATCTTACTCCTCGCTTGAAACCATACAACTTTGCTATTGGACATTTTCTCCAAAAGGCACTCTAACTGAAGATAGGGGGGTCCGATACTTTTCGATGACCCTGTATATACACATGCTAGATATTTTAATTATCATTGGGGATGGTTTATATTTTTCTTATTTTTCGAAATATTCATATTTTTTAATATGATTCTGACTTTTTTTATTATAATAAGATTCTTATTTATATTATTTTTCTAAGTATTATATTCTTATTCTTCTTATTTACATTCATGTTTTACTACTATACTACCATATTATTATTATATATCGAGATCTAGCAGCGCCATGTGGTTTTACATGAAAAATTTTTCTATTTAAATTAATTTTTTTCATTTTATAAAGTTAATTCTTTAATTTTTTGTGGTAACACTTAAATTGAGCAAGGTAACGCAATTTTGTGATAATGTTTTGTACAATGTTTTGAAAGAGAATTAAATAACCACTACTTTAGTTGGAAGAGGAAATGTCTTTGAATGAATTGTGATATAATAATTTAATTTAAGAGGAATTTAAACCATTTGGATTGGAATAGGAAGATTCTTCAATAAGTATACATATACTTAGGTTTCATTGCATAAAAATTAAAGATAGTATCATTTGGAATAAGTAAGTAATAAAGATAGTATCACTTGAGTTTTACTTTTCATTTTGATAGTAGAATTTAACTTGGTGCCACAGTTGTTGATATTAAATCGTTCGTACAAATAATACATACCATTAGATTAATATTCATTACTTATTTAATTTGGCATGGTATAAAGAAGTGGGATTGAACTTGACTCCAGTTCTTGATATTAAATCTTTCATAGGAATGATAGATATCATTAAAGTTAATATTATTTATTTTATTTGGTATTCGAATTACATGGAATTTAACTTGGCGCCAATTGTTGATATCAAATCTTTTTTACGAATAATACATAACATTTTGATAAAATTTTGATGAATTTAGCTTGGCGCCAATTTTGTTGATATCGAATCTTTTATACGAATGATACATATCATTAGAATTAAATAAATTAAGAAAAAAATTAAAGTTACTATTATTTTTTCTGTGGGAGGAATAAAGTGGTAAAATTTAACTTGGCGCCAATTGTTGATATCAAATCTTTTATACACATGATACATATCATTAGTTCTACTAAACAGCAAACGTGATTAGTCATCAGTTTCACGGCCGATTAAGTAATTGGCGTTGGTGAAACTGGCCCAAATGATGATTCTTTACGAGAAGTACACACGCTTAGCGCTTTTTTTACCTTTTTTTAAAAAGTTTTATATGAATAATACCTAAAATGTTGCGAAATAATTTAAACACCGCCACCCCCATCGTTTTATAATTGTGATATAAAAATGTCAAGATATATCAAAATATTATGGAATTTACGAAAAGATGTTTGGAACAAAATTTGGATTCACGTATGGTTGATACATGTCTGTTTATCTGCAACGAACAATTTCCCAAGTCTGTTAGGAGCTATTGCATATTATATGTAATAAACACAAGTAATATTATATTTTATTCCTCCCGCAAATTAGCTAATTATTATTATGTAAGATGCTTTTTTTACGAAATTCATTTTTAGATATTATTGAAAATGTGACTCATCGACTTTATTTCAACTGACTAGTTTATTAAAAACTTTGTTTTTGAAATTTAACTTGGCGCCAGTTCTTGATATTAAATCTTTTATAGCAGTGCTCGAAATTAGCTGCTCATTTCGGGCAGATTCCTGAGGCGACCCCCATTACCACTCGAAACTCGGCGGCCGAGCCGACGATCGCTCACGTGACGCTGTGCCCCAGGAGCGTCGCGATACGAAAAGTATACTAGTAATCTTTCATCCGAATGATACATATCATTAGAGTTAAATAAATTAAGAAAAAAATTAAAGTTACTATTATTTTTTGTTTAGGAGAAATAAAGAAGTAAAATTTAACTTGGCGCCAGTTGTTGATATCATATCTTTTATACAAATGATACTCTCTAAATCTGAATCAGTGGATAATCACTGATATCAGTGCCAAGTATACCACTATTTACTAATTACCCAGTGACGTATTTGGCACTGGATAATCAGTGAAGTTCAATTAAAAAAAAGAAGGTTTGAGCATTATATATCTTAAAATATTGATATTTATATGTTAATTTCAATTTTCTAATATTATATTCATTGAATTTATGCATTGAAATAAGATTAATTATATCACATAATAAAGATTAGCTTAGGTTAGGAATTTCACATTTCACTCATTGATTACCAGTGACATACTTGGCACTGATATCAGTGATTATCTACTGGTTTAGAATTAGAGAGTACATATCATTAGTTCTACTAAACAGCAAACGTGATTAGTCATCAGTTTCACAGCCGATTAAGTAATTGGCGTTGGTGAAACTGGCTCAAATTGTGATTCTTTACGAGAAGCACACACGCTTAGCGCTTTTTTTACCAGTTTTTAAAAGGGTAAGTTTGTATACGATCATATACTATATACAAAGGATATCATCATAAAATTTACCCACCGCCATCCCCATCGTTTTATAATTGTAATAAACACAAGTAATATTATATTTCATTTCTCCCTCAAATTATCTAATTATTATTATGAGGTTTTTTTATGAAATTTATTTTCAGGTATTATTGAAAATTGATGGGACTCGTTGACTTTACTTCAACTGATAAAAACTTTATTTCTGAAAGCTGGACCAGTTTGTTGGAACATTTTGATTAGGAACAAAATTTGGGACTTTGTCATTAAAGTTACTATTATTTTTTTCTTTAGGAGGAATAAAATAATTATTACAATAATATGAATTTAACTTGGTGCCACAACTGTTGATATCAAATCTTTTATACAGATGATACATACACTAGCGCTCAAAAGTCTTTTGACAACAACATTTAAAAAAATTATTTTATTATTTGCAATTTTACATGTTATGTCATACTACATAAAATAAATTATAAACAAAATATTATAATTGTAACGTCCGCCGAAAATTGCGCGCAGGCGAACGTCACTTTTAACGACGGCAGACGCGTTGCCGTGGCAACGCGAACTATCGCGACAGCCGCGAAATCCTCGCGAACCGTGATCACGCGGTTAGCGCGTGATCAAACAGCTGTTACAAAACCGTACTGTGCTTGCGCGACCCAAGATAATTAATCGCGTTAAAATCCAAATTTAAACCGTACTGCGCTTGCGCGACCTAATATAATTAATCGCGTGAAAATCCATTTAAATCAATAGTGAGACGAATTATAGCACCCTATAATATTGAATGATAAACCATAGGGAACTAAGAGGCCCTCTGCTATTCTCGATCTATCGCAGTATTCTAAAGTAATCAATAACTACTGCGCCGATTCATAAAGCGGCTAATACTGCGCTTATGTTCGAGAATACGTAGCTGAATGGCATCCGCAAGTGCACCAAAAGCTTCTAACAAAATCTGCGGAAGTCCGTTAGAAGCTTCGCGATACAAATAACGCACGAACGCTCTACATTCAAACTCTATACATAAAAAAGGGA
>NW_017296160.1:40179-45039 GCF_001594075.2 Trachymyrmex cornetzi | reverse complement strand
ATATTTTTTTTTTGTTATTATCCCTTCTCCCGCGAATAACCGAAGCGGCTCAAAGCGCCTGTAACGTCTGTGCCGTCCGATTACTCTCATAATTCAGTGAATCTGGAGTAGGAAGCCTCGCGCGTCGTGGCGCATGAGAACCGCGCCAGGCTCCCTATCCTCCGGGGCGACAGTCACCTTGCACCCTGGCCTAGGAAGCCACTCTCAGGGCCCCCGAGGCATCACCTTTGAATCTCACTCCTTGAATTCCGTTCTAGGAAGTCCCTCTCAGGGCCTCCAGAGCGTCTTAACCCGGGCTCCCAGTCGCTCAAACAGAGCCCTGGCCGCCTTCCGAGCGGAGAGCAAGAGCCCCCTTCAGGGCCCCCTGTTGCTCACCCTATCTTCAGCCGCCTGTCGTTAGTAATAAGGTAATAAATTAGTAATAAACTCCGCGAATTAAACTTTCCACGTAATCATTTAGTGACAGTCGACCTCCCTCCTTTACTCCGGTAACCGTGATTACCGCCCTTGCCGCTCGGGGCGAGGATCACGCCGAGCCGTCGTCGGACGGGCCCACGCCGCGTCCGAGGGATATCCGCACACACCCGCCCTCGGACGTGACAATAATTAAGAACAAAATTAACATTTTACACACGTTATAAATGATATCATCGAAAACAAAATGCATTTTGTTGAAGCTCATATATAAATGTTTTTACATGAAATAAATTCACTAAAGATAATTCATGAATATGAAAAAAAATTATGATATTTTGAACGAAAATAACACAAAAAAAATCTATTTTGATATTATAATTCTAATGTCTTGTTGCGTAATCATTTGCTTGTATTACGGCTTCACATCTCATAGGCATAGATTCAATAAGTTTTAATATTTTATTTTGAGGAATTTTTTCCCATTCACTTTGCAAAGTAAGAAAGAAATCACCTAAATTAGAACAATTTCTTATTCTAACTCACCTCTTTAGTTCATCCCATAAATGTTCAATTGGATTTAAATCCGGGCTTTGACTAGGCCATTCCGAAACATTTATCTTCTTTTGAACAAAATATTGTAATAAAAATTTAGAGCGATGTTTTGGATCATTATCTTATTGGAATATCCAATTTCGGGGCATATTCCTTCTTGCATGAGGAAGCATATGTTTATCTAAAATCTCCTTATAAATGAAACGATCCATAGTGTTTTCTATGCGACATAGAGGACCGACACCTCTACTAGAGAAACATCCCTACACCATAACATGTCCTCCCCCATGTTTTATTGTAGGTACTTGGTAATGTACTTTGAATCTCTCGTTCTTAGGGCGACGAATATACTTTACGCCATCAGAAGACATTAAATTGAATTTGCTTTCATCGCTCCATAACACTCTGGACCACTCCTCAGTTGTCCAATTACAATGAATCTTTGCAAAAGCAATTCTAGCTTTTCTATTTTTAACACTAATAAAAGGTTTTTTGTTTGGACGACGACCTAACAGTCCTTGATCGACTAATCGACGCTTTACAGTAGAAACATGAACGTCCACTGCATAATTCTGTCGTAAATCGTCAGTAATTTGTCGCGCAGTTTTGCGAGGGTCAGCAATTGATTGTCTCTTTATTATTTTATCTATTTTTATTGTTGTTTTCCTAGGTCGTCCTTGCCGAAATTTGTTGTTAACATGGCCTCGAATCCTATATAGACGATTCCAAACATTTACTAATTGACGAGATATCCCAAAATTACGGGCAACCTCAGCTTGATTGCGTCCGATTTTTAACGCATGGATTACAGCTTCCTTAATATCTGTTGAGTACTCCTTACGTATATTTGTCATATTCTATATAAGGAAATGTTAAACAGTAATAAAACAACAATCGATAATCTTATACTTAATATCTAAGCGTAACTTTTAGGTAAAAACTTACGTGTCAAAAGATTTTTGAACCGTCTTTTAAGCGCAATTTCGTTGAAAAAAATATCTTTATGAAAGTCTATCAATTTTGCTGTACTACAGTAAACACTATTCTCATATATTATTAATATAGCTAACAATTAAACTGAGCGAGACAATGTTACCAACTTAGTTATGAAAAATTACTTGTCAAAAGACTTTTGAGCGCTAGTGTATATCATTAGATTTAGTAAAATTTGTGATATAATAATTTTCATGTAATAATTTTTGAAGGAGAATAAAGCCATTATAACTTGGGTTGGAATGTATCATATACAAAGAATTTCATCAAACAGCAAACGCAATTAGTCATCAGTTCCACGGCCGGTTAAGAAATAACGTTGGTGAATACTATTATATACCTCTATGCGCTCTTAATTGAACTGGTATTAGTATCAACTATCAATTGATAAGATCTGTTTATTCCTCTAACTTATATGTAATCTAAGAGGAACAAGAGCCTCTAGTCCATTTCTCATTATTTACGGCTTCTAACCAGGATCTGAAAAGAATAATTTTATGTTTGAAATTTTATGTTGCATTCAGCTAATAATACAAGTACATTTTATTTGCAGTACAATCCTGTAAAGAAGAAAATTAACATTTGATAGAATAGTACTTTTCGAGAAACAAATAGTTGTCAACTTTAACGCTTAATATCTCGATTCACGAGGCAGAGCGACACTTTTTTCTGCCAGATTCTTTCGTTTCATGCAAAAACGCGTCGAATTAAGCTGCTATACACCAATCGCTCTAGACCGCCGACTGATGGCGTTGATCACGACACTCATTTCTCCGACGGCAAACGAAATCCTAGACACCCATTTCCTCGAATACCTAGACACCCACTTTCTCGACGGCGAATGCAGACAATACTTAGACACCCACTTCCTCGGCGGCGAACCCCTAGACACTCAATTCCTCGACTACAAACACCTAGACATCCACTTCCTCGATGGCGAACACCTAGACACTTAATCTTCAACGGCAACATTCCCTTCCTCGACGGCGAATACCTAGATACCCATTTCCTCGACGGCGAATACCTAGACACCCATTTCCTCGACGGCGAACATCTAGACACTCATTTCCTCGACGGCGAACATCTAGACATCAACTTCCTCGACGGCGAACACCTAGACACCCATTTCCTCGACGGCGAACACCTAGACACCCATTTCCTCGACGGCGAACACCTAGATACCCATTTCCTCGGCAGCGAACACCTAGACATCAACTTCCTCGACGGCAAAACAACACCTAGACATCCACTTCTTCGACGGCGAACACCTATTGCACATGAGTCTGGCTACGTGTGCAGCTACTCCATCTCTTTTTGTTACATGTAACGAATAGAGATACAAATTTCTCATGCTCAGATATTCACGCAGATATATTTACGCGAAATATTAGAATTTTATGAGTATTATAATGTGTGTCTGTATGTATGTATGTATGTATGTATATACTTCTATATATATAAATAATAAATATAAGTATATATATATACATACATATATACATACATACATACATACATATATACATACATACATACATACAGACATACATTATAATACAGAGGCATGTGAGTGAATATAGATTGATATTTTGTGTGCATTATTATGTACACACATTACAAAACATAAAATGTATTTCTAATTCATATCCACTATGTCTGTTTAGATGTATTGAAAATATAAAGTGCACATAAAATTCCAATACATCTAAACAGACATAGTGAATATGAATTAGAAATACATTTTATGTTTTGTAATGTGTGTACATAATAATGCACATAAAACCTAATTCTAATATTCACTCACATGTCTCTATGTTATAATGTGTGTATGTATGTATATACTTATATTTATCATTTATATATATACAAAGTATATCTATACATACATATATACAGACACACATTATAATACTCATAAAATTATAATATTTTGTGTTAATATACCTGCGTGAATATCTGAGCATGAAAAACTTGTATCTTTTTTTGTAACAAAAAGAGATGAAGTAGCTACACATGTATGTGGATATGAATTAGAAATATATTTTATGTTTTGTAAAGCCTCATATTGCACACAAAATATAATTCTAATATTCACTAATATGTCTATGTTACATCTGAATATATAAATATGAGTAACTTCTATTTCTTTTTATTATGGGCCTTTTACAATAAGCCATTACCCCGGATCTACAATAGAGTTTTAAGCCTTAAGCCATAAGAAATGGACGAATCATAATCGATTATTCTCCCCGAATTTGTCTGCCATTGGTCAATTTCTTACGGCTTAAAGCTTAAAACACCTATTGTAGATCCGGACTTAGGCCGGTATTCATAGTCGATTCTTATTTCAAGACCGTCTTAAGTAATGTCTTAAGACGCGCTAATGCAGCTCTCTGATTGGTTCGTGACTTCTTGAGACCGTTCTTAAGATGGTCTTGAATATAAGTTCTGACTATGAATACCGGCCTTAGTCATGATATATGACTAATGGCTTATTGTAGAAGGCCCATTAGATGTAATAAAAAGAGATGGAATAGCTACATATGTATGTGTGATGTATCTATGAGTTGACAATACACGTTACATCCTAAATTAAAATGGCATTGGGAACGAAGGAAAAAGTGCTATTACATTACCCTTGTATACATGTATTTCAAATACATGTTTGCATCCGAAGATATATTTATGTCACAGTTAGAGTATTCACTTAGTAAAAATATACTTATTGTAACTTGCTATTAGTCAATGTATGCATTGACCAATAAGTGTATACATTTACTAAAACACTTTGAATATCATATATTTATATACATTTCATAGACGTACAGCGAAAATTATGCATATGGCTATTGACCATGTAATGTATGTTATATATATATATATATATATATATATATA
>NW_017296160.1:39032-39303 GCF_001594075.2 Trachymyrmex cornetzi | reverse complement strand
AAATAATGAATATTAATCTAATGGTATGTATTATTTGTACGAACGATTTGATATCAATAACTGTGGCGCCAAGTTAAATTCTACTATCAGAATGAAAACTGAAGTGATACTATGTTTATTTATTATTTACTTAATCCAAATAGTACTATCTTTAATTTTTATACAATGAAATCTAAGTATATGTATACTTATTGAAGAATCTTTCTATTCCAATCCAAATGGTTTAAATTCCTCTTAAATGAAATCATTATATCACAATTCATTCAAAGAC
>NW_017296160.1:38400-38709 GCF_001594075.2 Trachymyrmex cornetzi | reverse complement strand
TTCACAACGATCATAATTTACACGACTCTATAACTCAATCATATATACACATGCTAGATATATTAACTCTCATTGGGGATGGTTTTTATTTTTCTTATTTTTCGAAATATTCAAATTTTTTAATTTTTTAATATGATTATGACTTTTCTCATTAATATGTTTGTTATTTATATTATTTTTCTAAATATTATATTATTATCCTTATTTACATTTCATGCTTTACTACTATATTACCATGTTATTATTATATACCGAGATCTAGCAGCGCCAAGTGTTTTTACATGAAAAATTTTTCTATTTAAATTAAAT
>NW_017296160.1:35388-37439 GCF_001594075.2 Trachymyrmex cornetzi | reverse complement strand
TATGGTCACTCAGAGTCGTAATTTTGACAATGTTAATATGTGGGAGGGTCAATAATGTCCGCGTTGAAGGCCATCGGAATTTTAATTTTAAAGTATCTCTCACCCTTCATGTCTCTCACCCTTCAATCATACCGCCACCAACTTTGACCCATTGCACCCCCTCCCCCTTTACTCCTCTTTTTTACGCCTTATCTCACTTTCTTTCGTCCTCTCGCTCTCTTTGTTAGTCATTTCTCACCCTCGCCTGCTGAAAGTGACCGATGGTCAGTCAGGGTCGTAATCTTGACAATGTTAATATGTGGGAGGGTAAGGGTCGTCGGAGGTGAATTGTCCATTTTAATTTTAATAGTTTTTCATACTCTCGCCTGCTGAAAGTGTCCGATGGTCATTTAGGTCTAGGTATTTATCGCGTCGACGAAGAAGGTGTCTATTAAGCATCTAGGTAATAGCCGTCGAGGAATTAAGCGTCTAGATGTTTGCCGTCGAGGAAGTGGGTGTCGAGGTGTCCGCCGTCGAGGAAGTTGGAGTTTAGGTGATCGCCGTCGAGGAAATGAGTATCTAGGTGTTCGCCGTCGAGGAAATGGGTGTCTAAGTATTTGCCGTCGAGAAAATGGGTCTCTAAGTGTTTACCGTTGAGAAAGTGGGCGTCTAGGTGTTCGCCGTCGAAGAAGTGGGTATCTAGGTGCTGTCTACATGTTCGCCGTCGAGGAAGTTGGTGTCTAGGTGTTCGCCGTCGAGGAAATGGTTGTCTAGGTGTTCGCCGTCGAGGAAGTGGGTGTTTAGCTGTTGTCTACATGTACGCCGTCGAGAAAGTTGGAGTCTAGGTGTTCGCCGTCGAGCAAATAGGCATCTAGCTGTTCGCCGTCGAAGAAGTGGGTGTCTAGGTGTTGTCTACATGCTCGCCGTCGAGGAAATGAGTGTTTAAGTGTTCGCCGTCGAGGAAATAGGCATCTAGCTGTTCGCCGTCGAAGAAGTAGGTGTCTAGGTGTTGTCTACATGTTCGCCTTCGAGGAAGTTGGTGTTTGGAGATGGGTGACTGCTAAATCGCCGTATCCGCAGTCGCATGACAGTGCGCATAAATCGACGTGTTACACTGTATTTTAAAAGGATAGGCCTCAAAGCATGATCTGTTAAAATCTGGGTCATTGTATGAATATACTAAGATATGAATATACTAAGAAAAATAAAGAATAGGTCCTTCCATCGTCCGTTCTCGTAAAAACGGAACCATATTTTCTTCCAATTATTGATTATTTTAGAAATTCGCTGCTGTACAGTGTACAATACTTTCGCTCCATTTGGCACAGTCAGAGTATTCAATTTTGCAAATATGGTGAAAACTAAATGATGCGTGATTATAACGTACTGAAACATAAATACAATAATGTAAGTACTAAATATAACAACTTTTTTACAAAAAATATATAATAACGTTTCGTTTTATAACGTTTTGTTTTATAATATAATAATTCGTAATTTACAGTATTATTAATACAGTTGAAGTGCGAAAAGTATTAAATTTTTGATCAAAGATACACTATCATTACTATTCAAAAATACAACGCTTGCTCACTTTCTATTTGTTACTTTTTATTTTTATCTATTTAACATTTTGGGCAATTCCAACATAAGACAAACATTTTATTAAAAAACGTCTTGAAATTATTCAATCGAATGCTTGAAAACACTTATATTTTCGTGTGTTAGTTTTCGTGAAATAATTCATTCGAATGCTTGAAAACATAGAATAAAAAATATAATAACAATACATATAAAAAACGAATTATTTATAATCGATGAGGTTTCCATGAAGAGCCTATTCTTTATTTTAAATATATTCTATTAAGAATTCATTCCGTTGCAATTGAAATAAGTAAATAAAATATATGGTCGTCCATATTTATCATAATTATAACAGTTACATATATACTATTCATTCTTCAGTATATATATGTACCATTTGCTTCATTGTAGCTTATACAAGGTTAAGTTACAGGAATCGAAAACATATCCATTTGTGATATTTGTGTATTTGTACTCTGAAAAGTATG
>NW_017296160.1:34859-35186 GCF_001594075.2 Trachymyrmex cornetzi | reverse complement strand
TTAAACTTTTATCTGATAATATATTGTTTCACAATATACATATATTCAAAAATTCAAATGATTATCTGATAATATATTACCATGACAAGTAACTGATATTAATAAAGGTGCCAGTTCAAAGTGAACATACATAAATAAAGTGTATATTGTCTAAATTTATACAATATATTATCATGAAAAGTAACTCATATGTTATTGAAGGTACGAGTTCAAAACGAACATACATACTTACAAGTAAAACAGACTATAATTTCATTCTAGAAAATAAGTGCGATATGTTATTCTTAGTGCACAAGATATAAAAGTCGTTTATTGAGATTTGACTTA
>NW_017296160.1:34100-34627 GCF_001594075.2 Trachymyrmex cornetzi | reverse complement strand
GATAATATTACGATATATTACCATGACATGTGACTGATATATTAATAAAGGTGCCAGTTCACAGTTTAAATGATTATCTAACAATATATATTATCATGAAAATAAAATATATCAATTCTTGAGTCAGTTACAGACAAGCTATACGGTTAAAAACTGTATTGATTATTTCACGTAATATATTCACTTCCTTCTAGAACTTTCTAGAAAATACCGTTCTAATATGATACTTTTCGTACTTCAAATGGTGTCATTATTGAGGGGATTGGCGGAATAAAAGTCTAATTACAAAATTTTGGTTTACTATATTTGTATTATTTCTTACGGGAACTCTGTAAAAGCTTCGACATTATTTCGAAGTGGACACCGAGAAGCTCATCAAAAGCTTTCAAAGCTTTTCAAAGTTTTTTGAAAGCAGGCCGTTTTCATGTTCTTTTTCCGAGTCATTAAACAAATTGGTACTCTGGAATTACAAGCAATTATTTTTCATTGTACGGGCTAGTATAAATTTTAAGTCAAATCTCAATAAA
>NW_017296160.1:32990-33310 GCF_001594075.2 Trachymyrmex cornetzi | reverse complement strand
CAGTTATTGATATCAAATCGTTCGTACAAATAATACATACCATTAGATTAATATTCATTATTTATTTAATTTGGCATGGTATAAAGAAGTGGGATTTAACTTGGCGCCAGTTCTTGATATGAAATCTTTTATAGGAATAATACATAAAGTTTTTTTGATAAAATTTTGATGAATTTAACTTGGCGCCAATTTTGTTGATATCAATTATACAAATATGATACATATCATTAGAGCTAAATAAATTATGTTTTCTTTGGCAGGAATAAAATGGTAAAATTTAATTTGTTCGAATTACATTGAATTTAACTTGGCGCCAATTG
>NW_017296160.1:32722-32960 GCF_001594075.2 Trachymyrmex cornetzi | reverse complement strand
TAGTTCTACTAAACAGCAAACGTGATTAGTTATCAGATTCACGGCCGATTAAGTAATTGGCGTTGGTGAAAATGGCCCAAATGGTGCTTCTCGGAAAGAATCACCATTTGGGCCATTTTCACCAACGCTTAGCGCTTTGTTTACCTTTTTTTTTAAAAAGGTAAGTTTGTATATAATTTTAAAATTCCATAGAGAAAAATTTTTATACACATGATACATATCATTAGAGTTAAGTAAA
>NW_017296160.1:31208-32492 GCF_001594075.2 Trachymyrmex cornetzi | reverse complement strand
AAACGTGATTAGTTATCAGTTTCACGGCCGATTAAGTAATTGGCGTTGGTGAAACTGGCGCAAATGGTGATTCTTTACGAGAAGCACCACTTGGGCCAGTTTCACCAACGCTTAGCGCTTCTTTTACTTTTTTTTTAAAAAGGTAAGTTTATATATAACTTTAAAATTCCATAGAGAGAACCTTTTATACACATGATACATATCATTAGAGTTAAGTAAATAATATAAAATTATAAATCACAAGTATAATTGTGTTTGCTTCAAATGTATTAACCATATTCTAGATATAGTAAGAAACTTTACTTTATTTCATTGGGACGCTTACTACATCTAGAATATGTTATTCCTACATTTAAAGAGGACGCAATAATGATGTCGTATACATAATACATGTCATTATTACCGTATAAATCATAAAAGGCCGTTGATGCACCACAGCACAATCATCACCAATGTCATTGCTAGGGCCCGGATGTTCGGGCGCGAACCCGGATCGCGCGCGAAGCACCACTGCGTACTAGTGAGTCGAACGGTCGTTGAAATAAGATGGCTCATTTCAGCGACCGTTCGACTCGCTAGCACGCAGTGGTGCTCCGGGCGCGACCCGGGATCGTGCCCGAACATCCGGGCCCTAGTCATTGCGATCAATTTGTTTCGGATTAATAAGAAATTCTCTAATCTTTTTCCTTCCTTTTAGTTGCCTGTAAATTTAAGACAACAATGTTCACCATGATAAGAATAAGAAATTATAACAGAAATCAATTAAGGAAGAATGATCAATGTGACCCAACACAAAATGTTTTTTACGAAATAATAACTGTCATATATTATAAATCATAAGTATAAATTACAGACGTTTCGACATTATTATTGTGTTTGCTTCAAATCTATAAACCATATTCTAGATATAGTAAGCAAGTTTACCTTATTTCATTGGAACGCTTACTACATCTAGAATGTAAAGGGGACACAATAATAATAATATCGAAACGTCTGTAATTTATACTCTAGATTTATAATATATGACAGATATTTCACAAAGGAACATCTTGTGTTGGCTCACATTGACAATTTTTCCTTATCTTATTTGTTAAATATTGAAAGAAAAAAGCCTTCGATTTATTAATACCTTATAAATCATAAAAGTTCGTCGATGCATCACAGCACAATCATCACCAATGTCACTGCGATCGACTTGTTTCGGATTAATTAGAAATTCTCTATTCTCTAACTAACCACCTTCTTTCTCCTTCCTTTTCTTTGCCTGTAAATTTAAGACAACAA
>NW_017296160.1:22831-31032 GCF_001594075.2 Trachymyrmex cornetzi | reverse complement strand
TCTAGAATATGTTATTCCTACATTTAATAATGATGTCGAAACGTCTGTAATTTATGCTCATGATTTATAAAGAAAATTACTTACGTGTCCTCTATATACTATCTATGCCATCGATGTGACAGTTTTCCTAACCTAATCATCAGCCACAGATCAGCCTCAGCCACAGAACACATGTGTGATGTGACCATGCACATTGCCAGCGCCATATTTGCCTCTAGCGCCGAAAAATCGAAAAGGACTAATCCCCCATCCCATAGCCTTGTCGACGACGACGACGACGTTTCTTAAATGAAAAGTTTCAATTTCGGATTTTGCATCATTTTACATCGCAATATCTCCGCTCGTAGAGCACGTAGAGAAAAAACAAAAACACTTTTATTATATATTCCGACCGGATGCCATCGATTGAGCACACTTAGAACTCAATCGGGACAGCCGTTATTGAGATCCCATAATCGCCGTCTGGAATTCTTGACAGATTCGCGTATAGTATCCACGGCAGTATCGCTGCGCTTGGCTTAGCGCCGAGACACTACCAGTGTCTCCAGATATATGAATTATATATCCAAAAAGACCCCGGATTTATGCGCTAAACATAAAGATGGCTATAATTAATAGTAAAGGAATTTGAATTGTATTTGTATCGGCGTAGATACATAGTACGCCAAAATATAGTGCGTTGACTATGACCTATGACTATGATTCACGTTCTACGACTCAGTTACGGTCATCCTTATGCTAAGGGCCTTAAATAACCTTTTTAGATGAAACGTTTCAGACCAAAGATGTAAGGTTTTAAAGGAGCTATTTATTGATATTTAATTTGACCTTGGATGATGTCTCTAAGATCAGATCAAGGTCACATTTATTTTTTTTTAATGACACATACTATTTTTATTCTACAATTTAGCAACTGGTGTAGCTTTTCAAATCTATTTTTTTTTATTAAGTCCTTATTGAAATGTGAGACTTGAAAGTTACAGTATTTAACCAAGGTGTCCGACCGGCGGCATTAAAAATAAAAATTAGAGGAACAACTGCCTCTAAAACGGCTTTCCGAATCTTTTTATATTGTTCTTCACAACATTTCGGTATTTTATATAAAAACGGTTTCTACGCATCTTTGGCTCAGTCGTTACTGAGATGATTTTCAATTTTTTGCATAGATTACGAAGCAAATGATTTATACATTCTATTTTGCTCACTGTTGTCATTTGCTCCTGATACGGTCTATTATCAATAATGGACTTAAATACGTTGCTATCACCATCGGCGATGACCGTTCTATAGATCAATTCATGCGTTTCAATGCTATGTTTAAACCCTTCAACAATAGCATCACTCTCCATACTTGTAGAGCTTGCATTGCGATCAAAGTATTTGTAATACAAACCAGTACCGTTAAAATACACGCTTCTGGCGTTTATTTTGCCATTACAGTCAAGACAAACGTTTTTGATATTTTTATCAGTATCGTCTGATTAGACGTCTTTGATATTTATTCTATCAGTACCGTCGAAATAGACACTTCTGACATTCATGACAAACAATGACATGCATATGATAATACAAACTAGTACCGTCAAAATAGACGTTTCTGGCGTTTATTTTGCCATTATAATCAAGACAAACGCTTTTGATATTTTTATCAGTATCGTCTGATTAGACGTCTCTGAGATTTATTCTATCAGTACCGTCGAAATAGAGGCTTCTGGCATTTATGACAAACTATTACACATGCATATGATACTACGAACCAGTACCGTCAAAATAGACGCTTCTGGCAATATTGAAATATCACATGGTTACATATTATATACAATTAATTTCGTGTTCAATATAGAGACAAGCAAGACTGCGTTCTTATCTTTAAAAACAATTGTAATTTTTTATAAAAAAAGTTCATTTTTATAAAACCTATCATTAGGCTCTTGCAATCGTAAAATATAATTTTCGAATACTATACAGGGTGTCTGGAAATTACCGACAAATGTTTCGTGCGTGGGTAGAACAGACAATACTGAGTCGAAAAGTCCTGTACCATTTTGCAGTGTCAAGTCAGCAATAGTTACAAGATATTAACGTTTAAAGATAGCCGAATACGCACGTCCGCCCGACTACTATTGCCGAAGGTACGGCCCACCGAGCGCACGGCGCGCGGTCGGCGATTAGCGGGAACGGCCTAGCACTCCTAGCAGCAGTGATGCACATTTGGCTCCCTGGCAACATGGAAACCAGCCCTGTTACTTTTAACCCCACCAAGCAGACACCTACTGGCATCGAGTCGGCCGTCTTCGCCGCGAGAGCGAGCGAGACAGCGAAAGACAGTGCCCGTCCTTCTCGCTTTACAAGCAAGTATTAGAGCGAAAAGGACGGCCGCTCTCTCGCGCTGTCTCGCTTCCTCTAGTATCGTAGTCGCTTGTTATAGACTGTGTTCCAAAATTTACTGCGTGCTGAAAATGTACAGTATACGTAACGTAAACTGTAGATTTTCAGCGCTGGCAATGAAATTTGGAACACAACCATAAGCGACCGAAAACCGAAAATGTACTTTCTCGGCCGCTCGGCGTATTCCTGTACAGGGTATCCCGACCTTTTTTGCCAATCACTTTTGTGTTGATAGAGCGGATTAAACTAAGTCGAAAAGTCCTCTACCATTTTGCAATTTTCGCAATAGTTAACAAGATATTAATTACTAAAAATTGCAAAATATTAGTATTGAATAATATTTTACTCAAATACTATCAACTTTACAGAAAAACTGCAAGAGACAAATTATTTTCTTCTCATAAAGTTCAGAGAATTTTTTCAGAATTTTTTCAGAATTTTTTAATACCGTATTTTCTCATGTTGATGAAAATAAGAAAATGCAGTACTAAAAATTTGATAAAAAGTTCTGAAAAAATTCTCAAAATTTTATGAGAAGAAAATAAATAATTTTTGTCTCTAGCAGTTTTTCTGTAAAGTTGATAGTATTTAAGTAAAAAATTATTCAGTGCTAATATTTTGCAATTTTTAGTAATTAATATCTTGTTAACTGTCGCGAAAATTACAAAATGGTAGAGGACTTTTCGACTCAGCTCTATTAACACAAAAGTGATTGGCAGAAAAGGTCGGGATACCCTGTACAGGAATACGCCGAGCTGAGAAAGTACATTTTCGGTTTTCGGTCGCTTATAACAAGCGACTACGATACTAGAGGAAGCGAGACAACGAGAGAGAGCGGCCGTTCTTTTCGCTCTAATACTCGCTTAGGGCAAGAAAGACGAGCGCTGTCTCTCGCTGTCTCGCTCGCTCTCGCGGCGAATACGGTCGACTCGATGCCGATAGGTGTCTGCTTGGTGGAGGTACAAGTGGTGGGGTTGGTTTTCGTGTTGCTGGTGAGCCAAATGTGCATCACTGCCTAGCACAGTGTTGTTAGACGGGACGGATTTCTGACGCATGCGCGTCCAATGTAGCTTCTGTAACGTACCGTTACTAATAAATAGGAGATCAATAATCGCCTATGTAAAATTTTTTCAAAAATGTTGAAAATTTTAATATATTTCACATATTTTACATATGTAAACATATATAGAAATATATTATATATATTTATATATATGTATACATATGTAAAATATGTAAAATATATTAAAATTTTCAACATTTTTGAAAAAAATTTACATAGGCGATTATTGATCTCTTATTTATTAGTGACCGGTACGTTACTGAAGCTACATTGGACGCGCATGCGTCAGAAATCCGTCCCATCTGACAACACTGGCCTAGCAGGCGCGCCGCGCCGTTCGAGCTTAGAGGCTCGTGGCGAAGAGCGTGGCGCTTGCCCCATTGTCCATTCCCCGCGCGGCAAACTATCGATGACGGCGCTTTGGAAATAATATCTTGATTAGGAAATGATCGAAATCTTTTTGAAAACTTAATTTAGTTCGCTCTAAAGCGTGCGCGTGTACTTACAGAAAAATGATACATATGTATAAATATGACTTGTTTTAAATAAATAATAAGTGTATTTTAAAAGAGTATTTGATACTACCGACAACGTCCGTGAATAAGAAAGAGCGCACTAAACTGAGTCGAATTGAGTCCTTTACCATTTTGTAATTTTCGCAATAGTTACATGATATATTAATTACTAAAATATTGATTTTCGAGAATTTTTTACTCAAATATTAAGTGTACAACTTTGCTTCCGCCGTTTTTTTTCCGAAATTCGAGGCTATTTTGTAAAAAACTGATTATACATTTATGATTCAAAGTATCGTTCATCGCTGGCCACTACTTTCTCCCATCTTTTGGGCAGCGTACGAATCCCGCGTCGAAGAACTGGTCATCTTTTCAGGCGATCCACGAATCGATCTAATTTTTTACTTCTTCATGAGACCGGAAGTGCTGGTCAGCTAGGCCGTGTGTCATTGATCGAAACAAGTAATAATCAGAGGGAGCAACGTCCGGAGAATACGGCGGGTGGCGTAGGACTTCCCATTTTAATGTTTCCAAATATGTCTTGACCATTTTCGCAACATGGGGCCGAGCATTTTCATGCTGAAAAATCACTTTATCGTGTCTCTCGTTGTATTACGGCCGTTTGTATTTCAATGCTCGGCTGAAACGCATCAATTGCGTTCGATACCGAACGCCTGTGATTGTTTCAGTCGGTTTTAACAGCTCATAATACACTACGCCGAGCTGGTCCCACCAAATACAGCATGACCTTAGAGCCATAAATATTCGGTTTGGCCGTCGACATGGAAGCATGGCCGAAAACTTTCCATGATTTTCTGCGCTTGGGGTTATCATAATGAACCCATTTTTCGTCCTCAGTCACAATGCGATGCAGAAATTCCCTCCGTCTTTGTCTTTCAAGCAGCTGTTCACAAGCAAACAAACGCCGTTCAACATCTCTCGGCTTCAACTCGTACGGCACCAAATTTCCTTGCTTCTGAATCATTCCCATAGCTTAGAGGCGTTTTGAAATGGCTTGTTGAGTCACTACCAATGATCGTGCCATTTCTTCTTGATTTTGATACGAGTCTTGATCAAGTTATGCCTCCAATTCAGTATCTTCGAAAACCTTCTCTCTTCCACCGCTATGCCGGTCTTCGACGTCAAAATCACCGTTCTTGAAGCGTTGAAACCACTCACGACACGTTCTTTCACTATAATAGCGGCCTCACCATGATTATTTGAGAGCATTTGATGAGTCTCAGCCGTAGATTTCTTCATATTGAAGCAGAAAATTAAAACCTCCCGCAAATGATGAGAATTTGACTCGAAAACTGACATTTTCAATCGAGAATAACTTTATGATGCAGACACAAATCGACTAATGTTTCTATGGGGTATGTTGACAGATGCCCAAGTTTATTGTATGACGTCTATGATCTATTTATTTCGACCACCACTTACCGCTAAAGCCATCTATAGAAAAACGGCGGAAGCAAAGTTGTACACCTACTACTATCAACTTTACAGAAAAACAGCACGAGATAAATATTGTCTTTTTTTTCTTTTCATAAAATTCTACGAATTTTTTCAGAATTTTTTAGTACCGTATTTTCTCATTTTGGTAAAAAATAGTTGTTAATAAGAAAATGCAGTATTAAAAGGTTGATAAAAAATTCTAAAAAGATTTCTAGAACTTTATGAGAAAAAAATAAACAATTTTGGTCTCTTGCTGTTTTTCTGTAAAGTTAATAGTTCACTTGAGTAAAAAATTCTTGAAAACTAATATTTTAATAATTAATATCTTGTTAACTATTGCGAAAATTGCAAAATAGTAAAGGACTCAATTCGACTCAGTTTGGTGCGCTCTTTCTTATTCACTGACGTTGTCGGTAGAATTATCAAATACTCTTTTAAAATACACTTATTATTTATTTAAAACAAGTAATATTTATACATATATGTATCATTTTTTTGAATGTACACGCGCACGCTTTAGGGCGAACTAAATTGAGTTTTCAAAAAGATTTCGATCATTTCCCAATCGAGATATTATTTCCAAAGCTCCGTCATCGATAGCTTGGCACGCGGGGAATGGGCAATGGGGCAAGCGCCCCGCTCACCGCCACGAGCCTTTAAGCTCGAACGGCGCGGCACGCCTGCTAGGCCGTTCCCGCTATTCGCGGCCCGCGCGCCGTGCGCTGGGTAGGCCGTACCTTCGGCAATAGTAGATCGGGCGGACGCGCGTATTCGGCTATCTTTAAACGTTAATATCTCGTTAACTATTGCTGACACCGCAAAATGATACAGGACTTTTCGACTTAGTAGACCAGGTGTACAAGTATGAAATGCGGATTTGAGACAACAGATGGTTCACCAATGCAGTGTGTAGTATAAAGATTTGACGTATATGCCATTTTGTTATGCCATCAACAAGTGTCAAACGCGCATAAGTGATATATTAAAAAAGTGTTTGCATAGTGTTGTTTTGCTGTGTTCAATATGTCGAAATTTGTTCCAAATAAAGAGCATTCGCCGACAGCATTAATTTTTTGTTTTTATTTGAAGAAAACTGCTGCTGAATCATACCGATTACTTCGAGAAGCTTATGGTGAACATGCTCCATCGCAAGATACGTGTGAACGATGGTTTCGGCGTTTCAAAAGTGGTGATTTCGATGTTGTAGACAAAGAACACGGAACACCGCCAAAAAGGTACGAAGATGTAGAACTGCAAGCATTGTTGGATTCACACACACAAAAATAACTCGCAGAGCAATTGAGCGTTAGTCAACAAGCTATTTCGAATCGCCTACGAGAGATTGGAAAGATTCAGAAGGTCGGCAAATGGATACTACATGAGTTGAACGAGAGGCAGATGGAGAGGCGCAAAAACACATGTGAAATTTTGTTCGAACGATACAAAAGAAAGTCGTTTTTGCATCGTATCGTTGCTGGGGATGAAAAGTGGATATATTTTGAAAATCCCAAGCTCAAAAGGTCATGGATAGACCCAGGCGCACCATCCACATCGACCGCAAGACCGAATCGCTTTGGCAGGAAAACGATGCTCTGTGTTTCGTGAGACCAGAAGTATGTGGTCTATTATGAGCTGTTAAAGCCTGCTGAAACGGTTAATATCAAACGCTTCCAACAACATTTGATCGATTTGAACCGTTCGCTACTCAAAAAACGACCAGAATATCGAAAAAAGCAACACAAGATTTTTCATTTTTCTTCATGACAATGCTCCATCACATACGGCAAAACCAGTTCGCGACACGTTGGAAGCACTCTGCTAGGAAGTACTAGCCCATGCGGCTTACTCACCAGACTTGGCTCCTTCCGATTACCACTTGTTTGCATCGATGAATCACGCACTTACTGAGCAGCGCTTTGGTTCGTACGAAGATGTGAAAAAAAGGCTCGATGAATGGTTTGCGACAAAAGGGGAAGATTTTTTACTGGCGTGGTATCCACAAATTACCCGAAAGATGGGAAAAATGTATAGCTAGCGATGGGCAATACTTCGAATAAAATATTTTTTATCATTTTCATGCAATAAATTTGTATTTTCTGTTAAAAAATTCCGGTTTCATATTTACATACCCGATACGTACTTCGCACGAATATTTTAAACAAGGATTTTTTGTAAACTTTTGATTATTGGTAAAAACGAAAAAAAAAATGATATATCATCTATCCTTTTTAACTAACTTCCTATACCGTTTATCTATTGCTCTGTATAACAACGTTTATACGGCTCGGTTATGCTGGATTCATACTGCGTCCGATTTGCGTCATACGACTCTCTGCAGTCAATCAGAAAGCAGGATTCCGATGAAACGAAGCAAAATTCATCGGAATCCTGTTTTCTGATTGGTTGCAGAGCGTCGTACGACGCACATCGGATGCAGTGCATTATGCCGAAGTTATACATTAATACATGAAAACTGGTTAATCACAATCATTCCATTTTTCAGAGTAATAGAAATGATTGGTCAGTTTCATAACATTGATGTTATAACTTCGGCGTAAATCGAACCGTGTAAACGTAGTTTATGTTTGTTCAACTTCAGATAAGAACATGTACAAGTACTGACCGACGACATAGAGAATGGACTGCGCGATCCGTATCTAAGTAGTGTATCAAATGTGGTCGACAATGATGAGAGAGAGGGACCGTGGGAGATGGCAAATCTCCCTCTCATTCTCTCTCCCATTACACCATTGAATGGAAAGAGATAGAAATGGCTG
>NW_017296160.1:21779-22736 GCF_001594075.2 Trachymyrmex cornetzi | reverse complement strand
CTTTATCGAAGAATTCTCAGAATTGTTGCACACGGTGCAATAAGTTCAGAAAGTTCATCGTAACAGATCTATTGTTTCTTTCCGAACGCACTCAGATTAGCGGGGCTCTGTTAGAGTGGGTATAAAGAGAGTGACGTCAATTAGCCGTATGTCGCCATTACTAGCAAATACTTAATCAAATAGCGGCAATTTCAAAATAAGTTTTTTCTTTTGAATCACCCTTATAAAATTTTTTCACCGTTTTTAGCCCGTTTTTAGCTCGCGCGAACGGTTAATTTGAGTGGTGAAAACGTGCATTTTACTCAGTGTGTATGTCTCCGTTTTTAGGTCGCAAACAGGAACTTTTCCGTAAAAATGAGTGGTTAAAACGGATTGCACTCATGCAGGACATGAGTATATCTGAGTGGTAAAAACGTATACATTACGAGAATTTTTGAGTGGTAAAAACGTAAATTTGAGTGAAAAAATTTATACCAGTGCAAAATACTCATTTAGCACTCGTCACTCACATTGCACGTTTTCACCACTCGAAATTACTCGTCGTAAGGCATAACCGATAGCACGAAAATCAGCTCCGCTCCTGTCGAGATTCGAACCGAGGCCTGGTCTCCAAAAGTCTGCTCTACGAGGCTGCCACTTTTCCACTGAACCACACTCCTATATTGATATTCGCTTACTTATGTACCTCTTATATGAAAGATTATAATTATTATATAGTACACTATTAGAAATGTAACCACGATCTTCCTTTACATGTAAATAAAGCTTGTGGTTATGAACGAAATTAAAAGTAATGAATGATTTAACTGAAAATTAAGTTACAGTAGTTACTTAAATGTAATGAACGTGTACATTAAATTTATGAAATTTAATGTACTTTTAATAAAATTTTATGGAAAGTACATTAAATTTCATAAACTTTCATGAAAAATACATTAAATTTTATGTATATGTACA
>NW_017296160.1:17378-20672 GCF_001594075.2 Trachymyrmex cornetzi | reverse complement strand
TGTCTAAGCTTGGTTCATGACGTTTAGGTTATGTCAGAATCGACCAGCACTTACTGCTGGAGCCAACGGTTGACAAACAGCGGGAACTTAGTTGCGCACCTAATATTTAATGTGATTACCCTAATCCCAAAAATAATTAAGGGACGTGATAGATTAAACTAGAACTCTGATGTGTATGCACATACACAAACACGCGCGCGCGTGAATATATTACAGTTATATATAACCATTGATAAATTAACTGTCAAAATAAAAATAAAATTCATACAATAATAATTCATTATTATTACTAATTTATTAATATACATATATATGTGTGTGTATATATGAATAATATATACACTTTTTTTTTAACATGGCCGGAGACACTACCGCGTCTCCTGATACAATAATAAATAATGAATTATTATATAATTTCTATTTTAATTTATTTGAATTTATTTGAAATACGATATATGGTAATTAATAAATGATAAGTAAAAATGTACGAGTAAAAGAGAAACGTCGTATTAACGTGTTCTCACTAATCAGCTGAAAACGGACGATTCACTCAAAAATACTCGCGTATACGTTTCTCGTTCATCAGCGGAAAAACGAGTATTGAAAACGGACAATCTCCTCAAAAATACTCATTGCATACTCGTGTATACTCACTATCGTTCCTTCATGATACACTGCGAGTGCTTGCAAGTGCAAGAAACGAGCAAGAACGGGCTAAAAACGGTCCATATGAGGTCTAAAAATGGTGAAAAATTTTTATAAGGGTCGTTTATGCACGTTGCATGCATATTTATTGCGTAGAAAATAACGATAAAAGCAGGGTTGGTTAGTTCATTTTTAAAAAATTAAGTTAAGGTTAATGGCTTATAAAATTAATTTACGTTAAAAGTTGCATGAACAAAATACTAACTCAGTTAATGTAACGTTAAGATTGAATTAACTCAAATCAAATAAAAAGTTTACTTCTAGAAATATTTTTACTACTTTAAATAAATACTTTAGTACTTTATATAATACTTTAAGTAAAAAAAATTAGAATATAGATATAAAGATTGAATATTAGATCATCAAATAAATTTAATATTTTATTTGTAAATTATATGAACTAATAATAGAGTAATAGTTTTCTATATAGCAATATATTTTTTCTTTTGCAATAAAAAAACTGAGTTTTACATAGACATTTGGAAATAGTATCAGTGATCAGACGTAGAACAATGGTAGAATGACGCAATAGCAGTGATAGCTAAATGCTTAGCTTTTTTCTAAACTAATTTTTTAACGTTCAAGATTTTAGAGAAAAAATATTAGTGTTTAAAGAAATAAAACAAATATTAATTTTAAAACAAGTGTTAATAAATTAAAGTTTTAAAGTAATTGAATTAATTAGATTAAGTTAAAAATGAATTTATTTGACATAAATGAAATTAAGTTAAGTTATTAAACTTTTTATTTAATTTTTAACATATTAACTAGTTTCTACCCAACCTTAAATAAAAGTAACGGTTATATTTGTTACCATCACTTAAAAATGTTATATCCGTAAACATTTTGTGAAAAGATTTTATATACAAAATGTTAATATAAATTTACTTTATAAAAATAATTTTTTATTTTATAATCAATGCATATCTCGAGTGTACATCACAAATAAAAAAGAAATAAGTTATATAATTAATGTTAAAAGTACATTCAATTCACAAACAAATTATATTATTAAATATTTGTATTATTTTAACGTAAATATTTTATTGTAACATTCATTAGATTTTAGAATTGTTACATCACGCTATTGAGATTTTCTCCGTTTTTTGAGCAATGCATTTAAGCAATTTACCCGGGGATCGGAAATCAAGTTGTGCGGTTAAGAATGTTCACTGGGGAGTATCGGATAATTCTTCGGAAGGGTAATTTTGTCCGGTGCCAAAAAGATTACGAAGCTTATAGGCGAATCTACGTGGATCGGCTTTTTGAATGTTCTTGTAATTCGGAAACGTAAGATTGATCTTTAATCGCTTGAGAGTATATACGCGTTCGCGGAGTGAGTCTACCGGTTTCTTTTGATCTAATAATTGCGCTAATTTTTGGAAATAGGGGAAAGGATCGTGATTTGAAATAAGAGCTGATTTTATTTGAAATCTTAATCTCTTCTCTCGCCGTCTTCATCCGTCTTTAGTAGGCATGGAAGTAATGCAAAAATAATTATCAATGTTCCGAACTGCCGTGAGACGGGGGCCACGCTGTTGGCAGCGACAGTCGTATCAGTCCTCTGGATGTGAAACAATTATGAATACTCCGAGAAAGTGTTATAAGACGGTGGCCACGCTATTGGCAGCGACAGTCGTAACAGTCTCTCGGATACTCATATATATGTATTTGAATGTAATTGAATGAGACGCAGAGCAGAGACTTAGGTTTCAGCCGATTTGATATATTTAGTATTTTCGTTTAATAGGAAAAACAGAATAATGAGGAAGGAAAAATATAAGAGTGTGTTTCTAATGAAGCGCGAGGATAGTTCTCACCTTGATCTAATTAATGTTTTGTCTATACTGGATAGGTTTCTACTCTTGCTCTATAAATAAATAACTGAATTAATAACTGTTCGACTGAATAACTGAATAAAAGCCGAACGAATAACTGAACTGAACGAATGAAATGACTAACTAAAACTGGATGTATAACTATCTGAATGTATGACTGAACTGAATGTATGACTGAATTAAACTGAATGTATTACTGACTAAATATGTAACTAACTGACTATGTAACTGACTTGAATAAAAGAATAACTGTCTGACTATGTAACTGACTTGAATAAAAGAATAACTGTCTGACGACTGCTTTTAGCAGCTCCTTTTATATTTTGGAAATGAATGTGGGAGTTTCCTTTCAGGACCTATCAATACTCTTCAAAATTTAGTAGAACCTATACTCGCGCTTGTTTCCTTAAGATAAGGCAGCAAGGCTCCGCGTAAGCCTTACTCCCCACTCTACAGGTTTAATCTTAATAGGTAATATTTGAGAGTTTTAATAATTTATAATAAAAATTCGGTTTTCCTTAACTAATATCCTTATGCGAGGCGAATCTATTACATTCTGAATTATATATCTAAAATTGGTTTAGTTTTATTGGAAGAAAGAAAAAAAAAGAAAAAGGTTTTCGTCCTCGCATTCAGAAAGATTTCTATTTTGCTGTTAATTGCTTAATTGTTAAACGCTAATGTACATACATTATCACTAATATAATGTTAATATACGCTTTTATTTATTATTTTATAGAAAGGCTTCTTT
>NW_017296160.1:12557-17357 GCF_001594075.2 Trachymyrmex cornetzi | reverse complement strand
ACATTCTTTAGAGTAGATAATCTGTGTGATGCATAAAGGTACATAACGTGATCTATCTGTTGGTTTGAATGTTTAAATAAAGGAACTAAATATAACCCCCTATAAAAGAGAAAAGGAATTTTCGGTTTCGAAATAAAGATAAAATAGGGACGAAATATCAAGACCAAGACGAAATACTAATCTAGAGATAAGATAAAAATAAGGTATAAATCATATATTTATAATAACGAAAGAGAGGATTTTATCGGGATGTAACAGAATGTAATTAACATTTATCATAAGAAAATAATATTTCCATATAAACTATGCTGCGTTTAAACTCTATATATCATTAATATAATAATATAATTATTTAATATAATTATACATTGCCATCGTCTTACTTCCCATATAATTTTTGGATACAGCGTTTTTTATAGAAGTTTTTAGTCTAAATATAGCATATCGTCTAATAATTTTTTGTTTTATATTGTGACACGTTGACATAGTATAACATATATTGTTAAACTTATCTTCAAAAAATTGTTTTAAATCAATATTATTATTACTTAATATAATCTCATCTTTATATCTTCTAAAAATTTTTCCATTTCATGAAAAAATTGAAAAGTTTTGCTAGTTACAAAAAACAATGTATCATGTTTGTAACATATAAATGTAGTTAATTTATTATACTTGGATAGATTGATTTTACGACTGCCGGCATAGTTAATGCAATTACGACAAACCTTGTTCGTCTTTATTATACTAGAAACGATATAACCAGCAACATGATGTAAACTATTTAATTCAGCACGTGATAAAATAGTTTCTTTATTTAATGTATTCAACTTAGAACTGTTAACATTTGATTGCGGTAATTCAATACTTTTACTTGATTGTGATAATTTATTGCTTATATTTTCAATAATAGATAAAAAACCTTGCAAAAATTCTCGATCATTTTCATTATAGTTACTAGTTGATATTTTTTTCATATAATGTGAAATACTAATTAACTTCAAATCGCTTTTTAATTGGAGTGCATTTAATATACAATGCTTCATACGTAATACTAAAAATAAATTTTCGATACAATCTTGTGTAAATCTACCAGCCAAACATATGTATAATTTTTATTGTTTAACAAATATGTTGATAATTCAATTATCGATTTTGTACTTATTACCATACCTTTCTGAAAAGGTTTCCAATTATTTTTGTTGCCAAAAGTTGACGATGAAATTAATTCGATAAATTCATTTAGAAAATTCATAACTTCATTAAATTTTTCAGATTTATTTTTACTTATTCCCCAAATTATATTTCTATTACTAACCATTTTAAACCAAAGAGCCATTTGTTTTGTTAGCCACGAGGTAGTTATATACTCTAGTTTTGAATATTCTGAAGCTAAATATTCTAATGCTTACTTCGTGACTTAAAAGAGAAGCACTTTTTACATGCATTTTTTGAAAATGTTTTGATCTACAAACTCATCACGTAATTTTGGACATAATGATAATAGGAAATTCTTTTGCTTATTTAACAATTCGTGGTAATGTTTAGCATGTGCTACGTTTGTTGGTAAATTATACTTTTTTACATAATTATCTGGGATAATGGTAATAATTTCATGATTAAGCATTCCTTTTTTGAAATTTTTGAATGCATGCATACAATCATGAAAAAAGAAAAGATATCTGTTTTGATCGCATGGATGAATGCATTTATTTTGTATTGTTGAATATTTTGATGCTTGAATATTAAATGCTCTCCACATAGCCTGATTTGGAGCACTCATATCTGAAATTACGGCGTGAACACATAATCCGATTTCTTCGGCTTTTTAAATAATTTATATTATAATTTCTTTATATACTGATCCTTGAGTTGTGTTACTAGTATAATAATACGCAATTACTTGTTTCCACCGTTGTGCTATACCTACGAGCATAAACACTAAACAGTGTGTCGCAATTTCGTTTTGATTATGATTTGGTAACGTTACTTTTCCAATAGAGGTAAATGTATCTAAGAAAACACCCGGACTTATACTTATTTCATCTAAAATGATTACACAGTCTTTATCTTTACTATTAATGAATTGTGAAACTTTTATTCTTAAAAGTTCATACATTTCATATAATATTCCACTTTGAAATTTTAACTTTTCAAGTTTTCTATTTAATGTTCTAATAGACGGAAGTGGAAAGTCCTGATGCAAAAGTTCTTTATATCCTAATACGTCACAAGCAAATTTTAAATGATATGCTTTGACTAACGTTGCATCACACCATTTTATAACTTTTTTATATTTTTTTATTTTTAAGAGCTCTATCTGATCTTCATTAAAAAGTTGTCGAATAATTGTAGGAAACTTTTTAGTAATGTATACTTGTTTTTCTAATTCCTTAATCCTGTTTTTATATTTGTTTTGTAAACGTTTATGTCTCTTTTTCATACTCATTCGTAACGATTCTGATTTCTGAAGCAGCTTTTCTAATTTCTTGTTTTTTTCAACATATGATAAATTTTGTCTATCCAAATTGCATTCCTGTTCTAAAACCAATGTGTCATCTTGTATAATGTTTTCATTAATATGTAATTCGGTTGTTTCTTCTTCTACAATTTTTCCGTTTATTTGTTGAGTTACTGCTGCTTCTTCTTCGATACCAAATGAAAGATTTTCTGATTGACATTGTCCTTCTTGCGGATCCTTTATAGATATTGTACAGTACCATCATAATCTATTGCAGATACTATTATCAAAGACTGTTCAATGTCATTTAAACCAACAGCATTTTTCCCTCGCCCTGTGACGTCACCCCTCCCACCCCTGTGACGTCACTATTTATGACGTCATCCCCTTCCCACTCCCTGTAACGTCATCCCCTCGCCCTGTGACGTCACCCCTCCCATCTCTGTAACGTCACTATTTATGACGTCATCCCCTCCCCCCCCCCCCGGTGCCGTCACGTTTTATGCCGGAGCCCCCTCCCCGCCCCCTGTGACATCACCCCCCCCGCCGCTGGTACCCCCCCCCCTCGCCCCTCACCCTCCCTCGTTGCCCCTGGGTTAGAATTCCCCTACATACCCTACTTACGTTTATAGATACATACGTTTATACGTACATACGTTCACATATATTATACATACGTTGATACAAACATATGTTCGTACATACGTTCGTACGTACGTTTGTACATACGTTTATACATACGTATATTCGTACGTTTATTCGAACGTTTATTCGTACGTTTATATATACGTTTGTACGTACATTCATACGTTTATGCACACGTTCTACAAGTATGTATGAACGTACGAATGTACGTATAAACGTATGCATAAACGTACGTATAAACGTACGTATAAACGTATGTATAAACGTATGTACGAACGTATGTACGAACATGTGTTTGTATGATCGTATGTTTATGTGAACGTATGTACGTATAAACGTATGTACGTATAAACGTATATTCAATATGTACATATGCGCATTAAATACGTACATATATTCAATATCTTTTGCGGAACACTGAACCTCTTATGGTCGCAGACGTTCTCTATCGCATCTGCGTCGTTTCTCAGACTTCCTACACTGCTATTGTATGCTACCGATTTACTACTTGTCCATTACTATTGTATTCAGTCTTGTATTGCATTGTCAATATTAAACTTGTATTTATGCTACGTCATGTTACGTTTTTATATTCTGTAATCCTACTTTCGTACTATATTGTAAATTTATATTTTATATTCGCTTTTGCGCTTTTTAAACTAATTCTTTACTCTTCTGGTAGGCGTCAGAGCAGCAGACTTTTCTGGTGCCTCACCATTTTGTGCACCAGTACACTTAATTTTTCTCGTTTAACTCTGTAGTCGTCATGTTTTTTTTTGTTATTTTATAAATAATACACAAATAAAATAATTAATTAAAAAATTAAATTAAATTAAATATGTACGTATGCATTTATTTATTGTATATATATATATATAGTATACACAAATAGTGTAAGGCATCAGCAATACCGCTGCTACTATGCTCCCTAGTAAACTATTCGACTAAAGAAATACAGAGGTACAGAAGTATATAATTGATTAGCGCATAACATACAAATATTCCTATAACTAATGAAAAATAATTTCAAATGTGTAAATATGTGAACCATACATGGAGAAATACAGAGCGCAAAATACAGCAAAATTTACAAGAGAAATAATACGAGAGAAATAATAGTCTTACAAAGTCGATATAAATTTTGCAGCAGCTGAACGAAACGAATGAAGCGAGGGGGATGAACGGATAAAAGAGGGTAACACATAAAATTTTGTGGCAGTATAAGAAAAAGCAGCCTTAAATTTGGATGTACGATGTCTGGGAAAGGATAAGGAATCATGACAATGAGTGACAGGAGTATTTACAGCATGGAGAACAGAATTTAAATTCAAAAGACTGCGGAGATATCGAGGAATGCCTGAGCGCAAAAGACGAAACACAAGACAGCACAAGTGGAGGACAAAACGCTGATGAACTTTTAGTCAGCCGGAACGCAAAAAACTAGGGGATATATGATCGTATTTACGAACATTGTACGAGAAACGAAGGCATGAATTCTGCATACGCTGAATACGGGTAAGGAGTTTATGAGATAGAGCCGGAATGTATATCACATCAGCGTAGTCAAATAAGGAGATTACAAGCATTTGGGATACAAGAAGCTTCTGTGAAGTTGAGAGGATATGCCGGAAAGGCAAAGACAATAGGCGAAGACATAAGAAGGCTGCTCGACACTTCACCAGAACATGCTCGCC
>NW_017296160.1:10267-11618 GCF_001594075.2 Trachymyrmex cornetzi | reverse complement strand
GAAGGGGAACTGGAGAGGGGGCTAGGAAGAGAGTCTATAAAATAATTGTTAAGGAGAGATGGATTAAGTAGGTGGTTCGGGATTGATGGGGAAGCCGAAGAGATTGCACCAAGAAGAGAGAGACTGCGCCAAAAATGCCGAGGGGAGTTGGAGGAAAGGGGTAAGAAGATGAATGCCTTTTTTTCCCGACGAACAGCCGCAGCAGTGGCGTTACGAATATCTTTATATCGGGTCCAGTCGGCACTGGATCGAGTATTCCGAAATCTATTAAGAGCTCGAGATTTAAGAGCGATCAATTTTCTCACTGCAACGTTTATCCACGGGGCCAGAGGCCTAGATGAGCGACCGCAAGAAATCGGCGCAAGGCGATCGAAAACAGTAAGCAACGCAGACTCGAAAAAAGAGACCATCGCGTCGACGCAAGTAAGTTAAAGATAGGCGACCAATCGATTCTGGCAAGTTCAGCCTCAATATCACCGGGCGAAATAGATTTTAAATTGCGATATAAAAAGACTCGTGATCGACGCAACGGCCTCCTCAAACGCAGCACAGCACAAACCGCACAGTGATCACTGATGGAGAACGCATCGCATGTACAAGACTCCACGATATCAACGCCAGATGACACAAGAATAAGATCAATTAGCGACTCCGAGGAACACGTTATGCGAGTCGGCGAGTCAACGACCTGCCTGAGCGAGAAAAGAGACATTAATGATCTCATCTGTTTAGTGCCTATATCTGTTTGCGAGAGCATGTTTATGTTAAAATCGCCCATACAGACAATAAAATCGGAGCAACACGCGACTTCAGACAGACATGCCTCAATGTGACCAAGATCAGATAGGGGCGAGCGGGGAGGGCGACAGACACAGATAACCGCTATTTTTTTACGATTAATATGTAATATAATTCTGACAGTATCAACATGAGATCCTGCAGGATGCGAGATGGAGTGCACCTGGAAAGAGAGTGAGTCACAGATAAGAAGGGCCACTCCACTCCCCCTACTCGCCGTGGGCCTATCATACCGCACAATAGAGTACCCCGGAACAGAGATATCAGTCAAATTTACCTCACTACGAAGCCACGTCTCACTGACAGCAAGCACGTCCGGCCGCCGAACAGCAATAAAATCTCTGATTTGCGTAAGATGTGGAATGAATGATCTGGCGTTAATATGTGCCACGCGTAAAAAACCGAAACCGGCCCCGACGCCAGTACGACGAGAACAAGAAACAGACGCAGAGAAAGAATCAAACGCGAGCGGAGTCAGTCAATCCGAGCGACCATCCAATGAGAAAGCCGACGGGGAGGGGCCAGGGGAACGAGCCCCAAGACCCACCGCATG
>NW_017296160.1:7619-10083 GCF_001594075.2 Trachymyrmex cornetzi | reverse complement strand
CAAATAAGAGAAGCAACGAGTCTGGCTCGTTGACGCCGAGACCTCGCCAGGAGCTCATTCCTCCTCGCCAGTGTTTAGTCGGACAACAAGCGGTTGACCGCGAGAGGTGCCCTTCACAAGAATCCGAAATGACGCAACAATCTCTCCAGGCGCAATCCCAAAAACGAAGCCAAAACGGTCATCAAGGCGACAGCATCCTCCGAAACCGACTCGGGCGGACCAAAAACTATAATTTCGTGGTCCCTGCGTTCTCCCTCCATCCTCTCAACACGCCTAACCAAGTCGTCCGACGCCGCTAAAATATCACATAAAGGGGCCACCGCCCGGGGGCCAAAGTCCCTCTCAAGACGAGACAAGCGGTCATCCAGCAACTGCTGTCCGTCCCTCAGCGCACTCGCGTCAGACGACAGGACATCCAAAGCCGACGACAGGCCATCAACCTTTCTCTCCACACAGACCAGCCGCTGAATGGACGAATCGAGGGCAGCCAACCTGCCGTCCAATGCATCCAGTCCACGCTCAATACGATCGCCAGCCCCAAGTCGAGATTCAAGTCTAGCAATGCGATCGTCCAGTGATGACAAAACCGATGAGAGAGATGCAAGTGCAGCGACCAGGTCAGTCGGCGACACAGCGACCCCAGGAGCCGCCAGGGAAGAGTCCACCGAGTCAGACACCAGAGAAGAACGTAATCCGGTAACGGATGGAGAAGCAGGGACTTCAAGAGACTCCACCATCCTCGGAGGAGAAGCTGCAACTCCCGACAAAGAGTCCGTGCAATCAGAAAAATGACAATTATTATCAGATCCGCAAAATGTGCAGAGGCGCGTTGCACGCGGCAAAAATCGCTTGCATTTAAAACAAACCGGCGGACTCATATTTAACGCTTGTACAAATGAATATTTAAATACAACGGTATATTTAGTCCTTGTGTTAAATACTTATTAAATTGCCAATAACACAAAGAAAAATTAAAGGTGACTAAAAAACATTCGCAAAAACAAACAAGAGGCAGAAGTACATTATAACTATATATTACTTACAAAATCAAAAATTAACGGCCGACGGCAACTCAATGTACTGCAATAATTAGTGACCTAATTTACACGGAAATATATAGTAGAAATCGATAAGATATAGACACATTTGTACAGAATAACACATAGAGCTCTCATACAATCCCCGACATCGATCCTACTCGATAATGGAGTCAAAGACTTTCATATTGACTAAGAGTTATACGAAACGAAATGATATATAAGACAGAAAAATACACAAATACTGCACAAAATTATAATTCACAAATTATTCCGAGTGTAAATTATAAGCACAAAAGCGAGAAACACAGTCTAAGAACGAAAAACGATGAACGGATCAGAATATCACTGAATAATAATTCCAGAACCGAGAGAGCGACAGACAGAGATGTTTACAGTACGACGGTTCGCGACTGACTCCCTCATTATTTAACATTACCGTTCAAAAGTTAAATAATTAATACTAATAACAATTGAGCAATCCATTACAAACATCTGGACTTTAATCGGGTCACTTTCAATACAAATGCAGACAAATTATGATTTTATAAACTATAAGATACGAATCGGGCAATGATTGTGTGTCATTTTTGTTTATTTGATCCTTGCAATTGCTTTTTTTCACGCGGATCTTTGAAATCTTTCTGATTGCAGAACTTGTTCCAATACGCGTTGCGTATAATGCAAAATTGTAATCATAACTTGGTACATGTCTGTACATGAATCCGTCAACTGTGTTTTTAATGTTCGAACTAAAACATTGCGTGGAGCACGTATATTTTGAATTGTACCAATATGTAAACAGTATAAGTGAAGAAATTAAATAATTTTTTTACGCCAAAAGTTGTATTATCAGTAAATTCAGTATTGTAAGTACTTTTCACAAAATTTATGATAAAGCTTCTATTATAGAATGTGAATAGTTCGCGCTTTAAATAATATTGAAAACCAACAACTGGTGAGTGAACATTGTTTTTCAAGGGAACGTATATGAACACACAATTATAATATAACATTTCATAATACTGTTAATACTACTATAGTTCTAGCCATGACTGCGTTTCAAGATTGGAGAGGACTTTATTGCACAGTTTATAGAATTGTCTAGTATACTTGTATAAATTCATACTGAAATATTTAAGTAACAAGATCTGATTTGGTCGATTATAGGATTTCATTTACCTAACTGATGGAATTAAAATTTATTTACCTAATTATAAAAATTTTTTTATACGGTTTATAACATATACATATGCATACATATATCATTTCTTGGTAAAGTTTATTTATAAGAATGTCAAATCAGGAACAAGAATCTTTTACAAATAAAATTAATATTTTCTGTAATTAACGTAATTAAATTTTATATTCAGAGAATTGTTAGGGGGGGTAGAGAGTAGAGTAGTGAGGGGGATGTGGGAAGGGGG
>NW_017296160.1:4787-6208 GCF_001594075.2 Trachymyrmex cornetzi | reverse complement strand
GGGAGAGTATAAGAGGAACTAGATATAATAAGTGGTATGGTTGGATAAAGGGGGAAGGGGTACCGGAGTATTTAAAGAAGGGTTGGGGGGAGGGAAGATGGAGAAGGATGGCAAGGTTTAGGTTGGGGAATGAGGTGAGGGAGGGAAGATATTGGATGGGAGAAGAGGAGAGGTGTTGTAGGTTGTGTGAGAATGAGGAGGAGACTTGGGAACACGTGTGGAATGGTTGTAGGACATGGAGGACGGGGACAGGAGGGGGGTGGCAGGAGGAAGTAGTGAGGATACTAGGCGAGGAAGGGGAGGGAGAGGAGTGGATGAGGGAGGTGGAGGAAGAGAGAAGGAGAGGGGGGAGAGTTGGGAGGGAGGGATGGACAAGGGAAAAAATACGGGGGCCGGGGGTGTAGGTATGAGTGGTGTGTATGTGTGAAGTGAGTTGCTCTGGGGGATGTTTGGAAGATAAAGAGAGAGTTTGGAAAAGCCTCGGCTAATGAGAGGTGAGGTGCCGGAAGCGGAAGCCCTGGCGGTGAGAGAGAGAGAGAAATAGCGTGCGGCGTAGGATAAGGTAGCATAAGTTAGCATAAGTTAAGTTAGCATAAGTTAGGATAAGGAGCGTGTGTGTATATGATGATTTGTAACCCTGAGGGGCGCAATAAAGTATCTATCTATCTACGTAATTAAATTTTATAAGGTACATGTAAAACAAAAAAATGAAAAGCATAAAAAGGACTAAATTAATAATGTATAATTGTATGGGAATATATTTAGAAACGGTATAGCTAATGTCACGAATTTACCGTCGCATCAGTAGAAAGTTTATGATTGATCACAATAATGAGAGAGAACCATATTGCAACCATTTAATTAATCCTATTATAACAATAAATAATTGTCGCTATTGAGCAATAATTTGATATTGTAGCAGTGAACATAGACCGTGCAAACGTTCAAAGAAATAAAGTATTTATTTTTATCTATGAGATCAGTTGACCAACAATGTCGGTCTTTTATACCTTTAAAAGGATATACAACATAACGTTTTTAACATTAAAGATATACGAGTAACGAATTCTTTACAATTAGGATAACTTAGATACCGGCGGTGTACGTCTGTATGGAAACATTATTTGTTATAACATTACCCCAAAAAACTAACACTGTGTTTGTAAAGATACGTAAAATTCACATTGAATACACTGCCTAAACTCATTTTTTAAAAGAGAAAGGTAACAGACTTTATTGTCGCTGACGCTGATTCCTTAGATATAAAAGAAGATTCGATATTGTCAAAGTGCATTTTTATATATGTGTCATTGCATAGTTTAATATAGACTTGATGGCAATTACACTGAAAATTAACTCGCTACTATTTGTAAAGATAAATAAAATTCCACATTGAATACACCGTCCGAAAAAAAAAAAAA
>NW_017296160.1:1632-4698 GCF_001594075.2 Trachymyrmex cornetzi | reverse complement strand
CCGGAGCCACGGAAATAAAGAGACTCAAGGCTTAAAGAGTAGGAAATAAGAAGTCGTTTATTCAGTAACGGAGGATTCAGTGGAATGCGAAGCTTCTGAAAATTTGTGGTGGGGATCACTATTTAAAAAAAAGAGACTTATGATACATAAGTCTTATTACATAAGTCGCTCTGTGGATCGCTCCTACTACATAGAGCAGATTGCTTCTACTGTATCAGACACTACCCTTGAAAACGTCTCATTCTATGAACTATTACGTTCCAATTCAATAGAATGAGGCGTGCGAGAGACAGTAAGTTCATTCAAGTTTTATAAATTTTTTTTATATGTTATCTATTTTTTTCTTAGGTCTATACATGGTTTCTTTTTTCTACATCCCATCTTCTCATACATCTTCAAAACTTCGCTACATACCTTATATCTTGATGAAGAGATATGCATTAACATTGACAGCGTACAAGTTCCTGAACATTGGAATCGCCGTGGGGCCTACGTCTCACGTACAAATTGAGATCGGTAACAATCAAGGCAACCGCACGATCCTGCCACATGATACATGGAAGGTGTTCATCGAGGGACGTGCAGATATTGAGCGATTAATGCAGGCAACAATCTCATCATGATCATAGTCATCATTATTGGTTCAAGATCCAAATGTGGAACATGTTAAAATAGGTAATACAAATAACATAAAATTAGCATTATACAGGGTGTCCCATTTTAAATGATACAGCCAAATATCTCGAAAACTAAACCCAGTAGACAAAAATGTTTCAGACAAAAGTTGTTTGACTCGAAGCGGGACATAAGAAGGTGCCATCGATTTGACCTTGGATAGTCCTCTGAAGGTCACTTAATTTTTTAAATGGAATCCCTTATTTCTCATTGAACATTCTTACAGCACATGTCGAGAGCTTTCCAAAACACTATAATTTGGTTACGTTTCGTTAAGTACTAGATAAGTTATAACAGTGAAAAAAATAAATATCATCTAAACTTTAGGGAATAAATATTAATATTTCTAAAAATAATGTTATTTATTTCTTTATGAATTATAAGAAATAGGGTTCCTAATAAAATAAATGGTTGTATGTGCTATGATTATCACTGTGTATAATTACTTTACACAATTTAATATTTTAATAATAAATTTTTGTACGTTAAATTCATAAATATAAAAGTTATTATTTGTAAATGTAATAATTAGTTAGTAATAAAAGCTTTGCTAAATAATTAAAAATTTCGAGGAAGATATGGGCCTACGTGACCTTCAGAGGACTATCCAAGATCAAATCGATGGCACCATCTTATGTCCCCCTTCGAGTCAAACAACTTTTGTCTGAAACATTTTTGTCTACTGGGTTTAGTTTTCGAGATATTTGGCTGTATCATTTAAAATTGGACAACCTGTATGCTTGTACATGAAACCAACAACTATGCTCTTCTTATTTGACCTTGAGCAATGTGTCGATTATGTATTCTATGAACTGAGTCAATATACGCATATAAATGGTGTTAGTGAGAAATTCAAATATTTTGCATCGTTTTTAAGAGAAAATTGTATTACTAATAAACGCGATGCTGCAAACATTTTGTACAGAATTTATGTTAAAAATTCTGCCATATTATGTGAAATAACAGTTTAAGGTTTAGATTATGTTGTATATGCTGCATGACATGAAAAAATAAATGTTCATTAAAAGTATATTCCTTTTTTAAACCTCCCGCTCTTTGCAATACAAGAGATAAAACCAAGCTTCATCGAAATCACAGTCTCGAAAAGTCGTTCACCATGATTGTGCCAACGTTTGTGGATTTGCAAGGATTTATCATTGGAAAGAAATTTATCGTGAAGGAAGTGGCGGTGTTGAAAAAAGGAGCCATTCTCTCTCCTTACATTTTTACATGTCCCATGCTATGGAGTTTCTTGACAAAATCAGAGAAGTATTGCGCTTTCTTGCTAAGTGTTTATCACCATGGATTGCAATGGCAAGACGGAATGATCCCGTACAGCATGCTGAAACTCCTGATTACAATGGCTGTAATTGATGTGGAAGAGAGCGACGACAATAAGGCTATCGTTTACGTTAAATGAAAAACGCGAATGGCTGGCCGATATACTCGATAGCGACAACTTGACCATTGAGACCTTAGATGCTGATTACAAAGATACAGATTATTTACATAATCTAGATATTACCAATACTATGTGATGTGTAAAACATATTAACAATTGTGCGTTACAAAATGTATTTAAAATATACAACTGGTGGTCGCAACGCCAAAAAAAATGTATCAAGTTTAAAATAAAATATAAGATTTTTTCTTAATATGTTTTAAATTTCTTTTCCATTTCCTTCCCTTCCCTTCCCTTCCTTTGTAATACACGTATGAACATATGTATGAACGTGTGTATAAAACGTATGTATAAAACGTATAAACGTATGTATGAACGTATGTATAAACGTATGTATGTATAAACATATGTATAAACGTGTGTATGAACATATGTATAAACGTATGTACGTATAAATGTATGTATAAACGTATGTATGAACGTATGTATGAACGTATGTATGAACGTATGTATAATCGTAAGACGAAAAGTGCAGAGCGTACGTCGCACTTATATGAATTACATTCATTGTTTGATGTACAAATTGAATTAATATCTTGTAAAATCGTATTTCTTTATTTAAAGTAAAGGAGGGGAATCGAAGAAAATTGGAATTGACGTAAATAAACGATGATGTGATTGAGTGCATTCCGTTCACGCATCATATGCATCATTTGTCTCATATAATTTTATTAGTAGAACGTTAGTGGAACAGTGCATTTGCAGTATCTGTTAATAATAATTAGACGACATGGACATTCCTTGTACTGCTTGTGACAAGCCTCATCAGCTAAAAATATTTATTATTTATTATTTATTATTAATAGTTATTATTTATTATTAATAATATTTATAATTGCATCAAATAACATGATATACACTGTTAGAAATTTCTCAATGAATTTTAATTAACATGTAAAGGAAGCATGTGGTTATGCACGAAATTAAAT
>NW_017296160.1:0-991 GCF_001594075.2 Trachymyrmex cornetzi | reverse complement strand
CGGCGGTGTATGCGTGTGTGTACACAGTATGTGTCGGTGTGAGTGTGCGGTGTGTATGCGTAACGCGTGTGTGTGTGTGTGTGTGTGTGTACGGGCACGATTCACAGCGCGAATCGTGGTTGCGTGATTCGCTTGGTGACGCGAGGTATGCGGGACGCGGGCTTACACCGTTTACACGTGTTGTTCGCGCGACGCGTCGCAACGCGAGGAGCGATACGTCGCCCCGAGATGTGCGCTTTCTGCTTACACGTGCGATACGGCACGACTTCGACTGTCGGGAGCGTCGGACGGAGGCGGGCAAAAGCCAACCCCCTGGTTCTTGTCGAAGCCGGTCGTGTATCGCGGAGAAGCGGAACTCTCGGCTCAGTCGCCTTGTTGCAAGGCTCTTGGAGCGGTCGCTGCAGCTGGTCGGAAACGGCCGACAGAGGCAGGGTGAACCCTACCGCCGCGGTGCAGCGAGATGGTTCGAGGAGCTTGCGATGAGCGGTGAGTCGGAGAGCGGAGTCGAATACAATAGCTGACCGGTAAATGCCGGTAGTGGCGGAGAATACCCTCACCCCTGTATTGCTCAGGATATCGGATCTAGGAATCGGTCGGTGTACCAGGAGCTGGATCAGGAGCAAAAAGCCCGAAATATTCTTTCGCCGGGCTTTTATACCGGATTGTTGCTCCCGCTCGTATTGTTCCGGAATCATTCGGTGACTCTCGGCGTGGAACAATACGAGCGAGAGCTGCGGCGCTCGGCGTCGTTCGGCGACGTTCGGGTTTCGTGGACTTGCGAGTTCACGCGGCCTGTAATTGTGTTTGCTTTATAAAATGTGTCGAGCGCACCGCGCTCTCATCGCGTACGGTGACCGGGGATCACTGTAGCGGCATCCGGCTAGTTGGCATTGCCGGGAACGATGCATTTATGGGGGTGCATCGTTACAAACGTATGTATAAACTCATGACAAAGAAAATACGTAGAAAGACGTGATACAACGTGTTGCGA
>NW_017296159.1:16671-18383 GCF_001594075.2 Trachymyrmex cornetzi | reverse complement strand
CGGTAGCAGATGCAAATACCGGAGCTAATCGGGGAGCCCCGGCCCCTGCAGAGGGGACGCGCGAGGACCAAATGGAGACCTGTGATGGCTAGGTTGGCGCAGATAAACGTCAACAGATCTAGACCATCACAGGATATGGTCTCCAAGGTGAGTGAGGAGCTGGAGATTGGGCTCGTCGCCATATCGGAGCCCAACCGAGTTCCGGAGGATGGAAGGTGGCTGCCCTCGATGGATGACCCCCCATCGGCAGCGATTACATGGTAGTGGGCACAGGCGAGGTTGCCATGCTCCCCGCTCTGGAGGGGTTCCAGGTTTGCGGCGGTAGAATGGGGGGAGACGATAGTGGTGTCCTGCTATCTCCCCCCCAGCCTAAACGAGGACGACTTCCTGATGAATCTCCGGGAACTTGAGGCCAAATTGAGGACTGTGGCTGGACGCCCTATTATCATTGCGGGTGATTTCAACGCCCGCGCCTTGGCGTGGGATAGAGGCGGACGAAACCGAAGAGGCGACCTGTTACTGGACTGGATGGCTACTCTAAACCTCCAGCTAATTAATGAGGGACTCATTACTTAACACGTTCCTACTTGTGTCCACCCGCTACTTGGGACCTCCCGGGTGGACCTCACAATGGCGTCGCCCCCCGCAGCCAGGAGAATTGCTTCATGGAGAGTAGTTACGGAGGTGGAATCTTTGTCGGACCACCGATATGTGGTTACAGACCTGGAGACTCACATCACCGGCCCGGAAATTGGGAAAGCAGCCCTCCGAGCCTTCCCACGATGGGTGGTGAACAGGGCTGACCCAGACCTGATGGAAGCCGCGGCGATCTGGGCGACCTGAAGCAGTATTCCACCTGACGCTTCCAGGGGAGCCAAACTGATGGATGGGATTCTGTTAGACATCTCGGACACATCGATACCGAGAAGGAGTCTTCCTAGGAGACAGGGCACCTATTGGTGGAACGAGGAGGTGGCGGAGCTGCGCAGGAGGTGCAATACGAGTAGGCGAAGGGTGACGCGGGCGCGCAGACGCGATAACGTTTCCCCCGAGAACATGCGGCTGCTCTGGGATGAGCTGCGCGACAGAAGGAGGTACCTCAGAAGGTCAATCACCCGCTCCAAAGTTAAGCTTTGGAAGGACATGGTGAATGACCTCGAGAGAGATCCTTGGGGCACACCATACCGGGTGGTGATGCGAAAAATGCGTGCGGGCGAGGCCTCCGTAGTGGAAGTACTCCCCTCTAAGACTGTAGATGAGATAGTGTCCACGCTCTTCCCTGTGGATCGGTCCCTGCAGGGGGGAGTGTCGGCACTCGAATGGGACGATGAACACGCGGTGACGCCGGTTAAGGTCCTAGAAGCCGGTCTCCGGGTTAAGACTGGCAAGGCCCCGGGTCCCGATAGCGTGACGGGAAACGTCATAAAAAGCACGATGAGACATCTGGCTCCTTTGTGGGCCAAATGCTTCACGGAGTGTCTCAGAGGGGGGTGCTTCCCGAGACAATGGAAAGAGGCTAGATTAGTCTTAATTAAGAAGCCCGGGAAGCCGGATTTGGCCCCGGCATCGTATAGACCGATTTGCCTGCTGAGCGAGGCAGGCAAATTGATGGAAAGGGTGATAGTAGGAAGATTACACTCTTACCTTGAGGAGACCAGGGGCATTGCTGAAGGGCAATTCGGGTTCAGACGGCACCGCTCCACGGTGGATGC
>NW_017296159.1:1473-16603 GCF_001594075.2 Trachymyrmex cornetzi | reverse complement strand
CATAGCGAACGCGTTCAACTCCCTCCCGTGGCCCGTGATCAAAAACGCGATGGAGAGGAAGGGTGTCCCGGAGTACCTCCGGGACATCATTAGCAATTATTTGTCGGAGCGCGGCCTTGCGTACGTGAACCGCAGGGATGTGGTGGTTCGCAGGTCAATGACGTGCGGGGTCCCACAGGGTTCGGTCCTTGGGTCGACCCTGTGGAACGTCGGGTACGACGAAATACTTAGAATGCATCTACCGATAGGGTGTGCAACCCTATGCTATGCGAATGACACCCTAGTAATAACCACTGCGGACGGCTTTGAGGGTGCACGTATCAGGGTAGAGATAGGAGTTACGGCTGTAGTGCGAGCGATTGAGCGGCTGGGGCTGAGGGTGTCGGTCTCGAAGACCGAGGCCGTCGCCTTTGCCGCCGACGCAGTTCCGGCGGGCGCCGCCATTCGCATTGGAGGGGAGGTGGTCCCGATTGGTTCCGCCATGAGATATCTGGGGTTGACCCTTGACTCGCGGTGGACCTTTCGGGAGCACTTCCGGACGCTTATGCCCAAGGCGTGGGGCATGGCGACCTATCTCGCTAGGATTACTGCTAATATTGGCGGACCGGGCGAACGAAGACGCCGAGCGTATGCTGCGGTGGTTATGTCGGTCGTCATGTATGGCGCCCCGATTTGGGCGCAGACGGCGGCCGCAGACCGGAGCATAGTCAAGGGGGTAGAGAAGTTGCAAAGACAACTTGCCCTTAGGATAATCAGGGGGTACCGCACCATCTCTGGCCTCGCTGCGGCCATCCTTTCGGGGATGGTTCCTTTCGATCTTGCCGCGGATCGTCTGCGGAGGTCTTATCTCCGCAGACGGGAGATCATGGCTGGGGATGGTGCGGTGGCCCATGGCGCGAGCGCGGCCCTGTTAGAATTCGAGCGTCGTAGGGCGATCTCGAGATGGGGCAGGCGACTTGGGGAGCTGCCCCCGGGCGGACCGGGCGCCGTTATACGTGAGGCTATCGGAGACGATCTGGAGGCGTGGACGGGGAGAGCACATGGTGCCCTCACCTACCACATAACACAGATGATGGCGGGGCACGGGGTGTTCGAGTCCTATCTTTATAGGATAGGACGAAGGGACGCCCCGGTGTGCCTGTTCTGTCGTGCGGCGAACGATACGGCGGGGCATACCCTCTTGTTCTGTCCTGCATGGGCGGGGCAGAGGGGTGCCCTGCTGGAAATCATAGGGATAGACAGGACCCTAAGAGCGGTGGTGAGGGCTATTGTGCGCTCCCCGGAAGCGTGGAATATATTCGCAGATTTATGCGAAGCGATCATGCGGAGAAAGGAGGAGGATGAGCGGGAGCGTGAGCGGGAGCGACTGAACCGACCCGAGGGAATGCCGGCCCTCCCGGTCCTCCCCCTTCCTCCCCCTCCAGATGACGACTCCGATGAGGAGTAGGGAGGCGTCAATGATCTCAACTCTGTACATGGAATTGTATATATATATAGATATAGATCTTTTGGTAGATAAGTCTGTAAATAGATAGCGGCCTAGACTTAGTAATAAGTAAGTAGGGTTGTAAATATAAATATAGAATAGCGGTTACCAGGCTAGCTAACTAGCACATTAGAGGGATAACCCGTAATGGCGGCGACGAGCCGGATAGCTCTTGGGACTCGGAGGTAGCCTGATGATATACTAGTATGTGGTTCCGGGTTGCCTCTTATAAGTCGTGGCGGTAGTACGTATAAGGGGGAGTTTTTAGTCGGTAGGCGGCCATCTCGGTGTGTCCCTGGGGTATTCGTATCCCAGGGACCGCGAGATGGTCGAATCCGGCACTCCCGACGGTACGGGCCGTCGGGGGTCTTCCCCTCCCCGATGGGTGTCCCGAAAGGGTCCCCCTCGGGAAGGGGTATAGGAAGATTTTCTCCTCCTACGTAAAACAAAAAAAAAAAAGGGGTTGACTATAAAAATTGGGTGTTAACACTCAAAATTTGGGGGTTTATCGTTAAATTTTCAGGGTAGACCTTAAATGATTCGGTGCCAAACCCCAAGTTTGAGCGTTGACTCTCAATTTTTGGTGTTAAGCCCCAAATGATTTGGTGTCAATCCCCAAGTTTAGGTGTTGACTCTTAATTTTTGGTGTTGAGCCCTAAATAGTTCGGGATCAACATCAAGTTCGGGTATTTTGCTCTCAATTTTTGGTGTTAAGCCCCAAATGATTCGGCGTCAATCCCCAAGTTCAGGTGTTGACTCTTAATTTTTGGTGTTGAGCCCTAAATAGTTCGAGATCAACATCAAGTTCGGGTATTTTGCTCTCAATTTTTGGTGTTAAGCCCCAAATGATTCGATGTCAATCCCCAAGTTTGGGTGTTGACTCCCAATTTTTGGTGTTGAACCCTAATTAGTTTGGAGTCAACATCAAGTTCGGGTATTTTGCTCTCAATTTTTGGTGTCAAGCCCCAAAATGATTCGGTGTCAATCCCCAAGTTTGGGTGTTGACTCTCAATTTTTGGTGTTGAGCCGTAAATAGTTCGAGGTCAACATCAAGTTCGGGTATTTTGCTCTCAATTATTGGTGTTAAGCCCCAAATAACTCGGTGTCAATCCCCAAGTTTGGGTGTTGACTCTCAATTTTTGATGTTGAGCCCTAAATAGTTTGGAGTCAACATCAAGTTCGGGTATTTTGCTCTCAATTATTGGTGTTAAGCCCCAAATAACTCGGTGTCAATCCCCAAGTTTGGGTGTTGACTCTCAATTTTTGGTGTTGAGCCCTAAATAGTTTGGAGTCAACATCAAGTTCGGGTATTTTGCTCTCAATTATTGGTGTTAAGCCCCAAATAACTCGGTGTCAATCCCCAAGTTTGGGTGTTGACTCTCAATTTTTGGTGTTGAGCCCTAAATAGTTTGGAGTCAACATCAAGTTCGGGTATTTTGCTCTCAATTTTTGGTGTTAAGCCCCAAATGATTTGGTGTCAATCCCCAAGTTTGGGTGTTGACTCTCAATTTTTGGTATTAAGTCTAAATAAATGATTCGGTTATGTTTATAGATATCGTTTATAGAATTTATGTTTATAGAATTGTTAAAAAATGAAAATTAATCAACTTATGTAAAAATCGTTTATATTATATAAAAATGTGTTATACGCAAATGTAGAATTAATAATTTACTTTTATTGTATCGTCTGCTTTTTGTACAATTGATGAAATAATTAATATAATATAATATATACGCGTATTAATTCAGTATATTTATGAAATATATTTTTACGCGTAAAAATATATTTTATAAATATACTGAATTAATACAAATATTCCTTATATTGGGCTTCAAAAAATACATTCAAAGAATGCATCGTTTTGATCCCGCAAAATAATATAACCGCCTATATATACATAATATATTAATATATGAGGGACAAAATAAATAATAATAAATAAATATATTATTCTACTCTTCTTTTTCCTTTCTCTCATCAATCATATTCATTGCAATAATACATATTTAATTAAATATGTATTATTGCAATGAATATGATTGATGAGAGATGAAAGGAAAAGAAGAGTAGAATAATATATGTGTGATTTATATACTTTAATTATTTATTTTTATTCGAAAGAAGACAATGAACATTTTCACAAAATTTGTGAAAATGTTACATTTTAATCAGTCTCCAACGTATTAACTAGAGGCATTATACAATATTTATTACTGTAAGGAATAATAATACATTTTTTTTAAATATTATCCGGTAAGCACGTCACAATATTGTTTGTATATTGCATGATAAATGAATAACTTGTCGACGATACATCATTGCTAATTGTACATAAAGTTTCATCAAGGATTTCGAAAGCTGTACCTAATATAACGTATTACTTGATTCCGTGCGCATTTTTAATACATACTAAATGTTTTATGCTTAAGACATCACCGGATATTGTTTGAATAATGCTATTATTTCTCTTTTATATTCTTTTATAATCACATGAATGAAAAAGAATATTTTTGTAAATAAAACGTTCATAAAATGTTGCAATATCATTGGAAATGTCTTCGCCAACAACTGCCTGAATACAATTTTTCATAACTAAATTTAAATGTATTAGTTGACCAATTCCAAATATTCGTAAATGATTGCCATATGATACACAATTGAAACTAGTTCTAAATTTGCTTAAGTAGTGGTCGAATAATTGTTTTCCTACAGAACTACAATTTTGTTTCGCAAAAACTGTGTTATGTTTAATTGACTGTAATCTTATATAAGATTTACATATTTGCTGTAAAGGAGACTGAGAATTTGAAATCAAATTTCGTAAAACGCGATTGTAACTTTCATAAGGAAATGCTGACCATGCCCAAAGTGCACCAAAATATTTGACACATTTGGGAATATGAAGTAGTAGGTGAAGATTATATTTCATATGCTCTGGTCCATATAATGATTCAGTTTCTCTCACAAATGTTGTTAGTACTTTTTCACTTTTTGTTAAATCATTAACGCTAATTTTTCGGGACACTAGCAGGTTGTGCATACTAAATACAAGAAGTGACCAGTGTTTTAAATAGCGTCGATGGAGTAAATCTCGTAAGCATGGCAATGAATAATACAAAAGTAAGTTTTTCCACTCCGAGGCTTTAAATAATCGCATATCCTGTAAAGATCGAGGCGTTCTTGTTATTTCGCATGGAGGGACAATTTTACATAGGCGATCGTTAAAGATTTTTTTTTTGAACCTATATACCATGGACGTTCATTATTTGAGGAGTCGAACCATGCAAAAAAAAAACTTTTAACAACTCCCAATAGCACCGCGTGCATGTATTCTGGAGGAAATGAAAATTTTATGTTAAAAATGGGTAAAAGCGATAATAGCGTAACTCCTTTAATACCATGAATAATTCTATTCTCTTGCACTGCCTGTTCCGCATCTTTACGATGTTGTTGTTCTGTTCTTGCAGTGCCTTTTCCATCACAATAAACACGTGCATATCCATTTCCGACTTTAATCAATTTTCCTGTATTCAAACAAAAAGAACAGCCATATTCGCCATTAAATTGACTGCAATTTTGTAAACAACATCTAGCTACTGAATCGACTGGTGATACTAGTGTATGGACTTTAATGTTTATAGGTTGATTAGAACCGTTACAAAAACAATCTATTCCATTTTCATATAAATCTTTCAATTCTTCTACAAAAGGTTTTAAATAAAGATCCATCACTGGTTTTGTATTACCACACCACAAAGCAGTGAGTAAAATGTTGTCTTTTCGGATTCTGTATGGAAATTCATTAATAGAAACTTGAATGGGACATATTGATACTTTCGATGCTTTAAAAAGATTTACTCCGTCAGCATTCCATTGTAACGTTATATCGTGATCACGAATAATTTGTTTTTGCGTTAGTGATTTATAAATGTTTCCACTAGTAATATCCGAACTATCATCATTTCTTTGTAATTTATGAAACAGTGGTCCTTCCAGTAATGCTATTAACTGCTTCTTTAAGGGTATTTAAATAAAAAAATTCCCATCGCGTTTTAGAAATGTCTTAGAATATCTATTATTACAAGTTACACAAGTAATTTTGTCATTTTCATTTTTAAAATTTAATAAATTGGTACAATTTGGGTAATAATAGTGCGTTTGAATATCAGTTACTTTAGAAAATCTTTTTAAAAAGAGATGTTTTGAAGGATTTAACGGAACAGGAAGATGAGCGTAGATTAACGAAATAAGATCTTCTATTTCAGTTTCATTTGATGCATGGCGAATTGCATGACTCATTATAAGCAGATCGCTTTCCTCCATTGTCAAAGGACAGCCTTCAAAAATAGGTTTTCTTTCTTGCATATTTAACATAATAAAATTAGAAGCAACCAAGATCCAGCTTGACCATTACGGCATTCACTTACTATATACTCTACATCTATATCGGATTCATCAACAAAGTTATTATGTTCGTTTTGTTCATTATAATTAATTTCTTCATAATTAACATTTTCTTCAATATCATCATCATCAAAATTATCGGTATCATTGCTGCTTGAGTCAACCTGTAAAATTATTTTTTATGATTATAAATATTTAATTCGATTCAATCACTTTGTTCATTTTAAAACATTCATAACATACATTTGGATTAATAGCAATATTTTCATTATTTTCATTATCATTAATTTCTTCATAATTAACATTTTCTTCAATATCATCATCAAAATTATCGGTATCATTGCTGCTTGAGTCAACCTGTAAAATTATTTTTTATAAGATTATAAATATTTAATTCGGAGAATTAAATATTTCACTTTAGAAATATTTTGGAGAATTTCACTTTAGAAGATCTATGTCAGTATCGGCGACTTTCCTCCATTATTTTATTAAGATAAATGTTCAGAGTAATGTATTTATTTATTTGTATGTATTTATTCAAAATATGTATACCATACATACATCACACAATTCTTGATCGATCGTTATTTGTTTTCGCAGTTCACGAGAATGTAGAGTCGTTACAGGAATCGGAATAGATCCATCTTGTAGGTATAATTTATATGGTCCTCGCTTCATTTTTTAACATATATGCAGTTTTTTATACTTTTGACTTTTACGAACCGATCAATTATCTAGAAGTAATCAATAAATGATTTGTCAATCCGATGATCGTTACCTCATGGTGAAATTAGCCATGTGTGCGGTTACCTGGTAACTACATCAACAGCCACGGCACTGAATTGCACTGAATTTATTGCATACGTTAATTTTTGTTAGCCACACGCGTGCGACGTATATCGGAACCGTTTCTTTTTTTATATAATACTATAGTGTTTTATACGAGTGTTCTATAAGCTCTAAAGTTATGGAAAATGATAAATGTATACTTGTGGAATTCATCAACGAAAGTAATTTACTTGCGGCCGAGTATCGTACGTGGTTGTTAAATGATGATTACAGAAACGATGACGACGAAATCCAGAAAATCATGGATAATAAAATGGAAGTGGCTATCAAATGGCCCAATTGTGATATAAAGAGTGCAATCGCAATGAGGAAAATAATCCAAACCCTGTATGTAGATGATTGGACCGTATATGCAGTTCGAATATATGGTTATGGGGGTATGTACACGGAGAAAATTTTAAATTTAAAATAACTATAATGTGATAGTAGCTGCGGTCTTCATGTAAATTATAAGTTTAAATGCTATAATTATTTTTTTAAAAACAATAATACAACGTAATTTTTACACTTTTTTATAGTAAATTTTATAGTAAAATTTTTTATTACAAAATCAAATCTTGTTGAATGAAAGTTAGTATTGTAAGATAAGTAAAAAATATATACCTAGCAAATTTTGTTCGCGTACCATAGTAAAAAACCCGTACCATAGTAAAATAGTGATTTCTGAGATTTCTCACATTTATATTAGAATGGACAAAAATGCATGACTTGATGTCAAATCTCGAAAAATTTAATGAACCAAATCCTAGCAAAGAGCAAAGAAGACATTTAATGAAGAGTTAGTGGTAACGAACATGATGAAGACAATGACAGTTCAAAAAAATCATCTAAGAAGGTATGTTTTATATATTTATATATACATATATGCAGTATATGTTCATAAAAATATTATTATTATCTACATATACATATTATTATTATACATATTATTATACATATTATTATTATTATTATTATCTACATATACATATATAAAAAGTTTATTATATAATAAATTATACATACAAGGTTGACTATTTTTTAATTTATCCAGTTATTTTAATTTATCTATACTCATTCCAGAAAAATAAGGATTCATGTGCTGAAAAAATTTCCAAACAACGTAGTTTATGTATTTCCCAAAAATGCAAAGAAATTAAGAAAAAAAAATTTAGTGTAATTAAATCACATTATTTGTCTATTGCGTGTCAGGCTTTTGTATTAAATAAATTAAAATTCGATTCTTAAAATTTTTAGTGGTCCGATTGTGATGATTCTTCAGATGAATATGAACCTCTATCGAAAAAAAGTAAAACTGCTCTGCAAGACGAAGTCACTGTTTTGAAAGCAACAATAAAAACTTTAAGAAACAGAATTAAAGAATATGAAGGTAAAAACATACAATGTTTGGTTTTTAATAATGTTTGGATCGAGACATGGCAGTGTCTCGGCGCTAAGCAAAGTGCAGCGACACTGCCGTACCTATTTTACGCGAGCCGGCGAGTTGCGGTAGACTGAGACGATCGGATCTCGATAACGACTCAACTGATCAAGTTCTATATACGCTCAATCGATAGAGACTGGATTGTATAATAAGTGTTTTTTTTTAAGTGCTTTTTATATATGTACCAGTAATTGTCTATATTTCAATCAAGCAGGAAATTGATAATCGTACTCAAAGAATATTACAAAACCTAAAGAATGTCGAAATTATAGTAAAAAAAAAAGATAACAGTCACTATGTATACGATGACGAAATTTCCAATGCTGTCATTAAAAGAAATAAATCAGAGACAGAATTTTTAACTAAAGAGGTATATATTTTTATTGATTTATTACAAACAAATATAAATACACAGTAAAAAAAATTGTGTTTGAAAAAATGTGTTATGTGAAAAATGTTTTAAATGTGTCACAAATGTGTAAATGTCACGTTTGAGAAATTGTAAACTTAATAGTAAACTTAAACTGAATGTTACATTTACTAAAAATACAGTTTATTGTTTATTCTTTTTAAAACATTTTTACACATTTGTTACGTGATACATTCGTCTTATTATTTATTTATTTTAAAAGGAGGTGTTTAATGACATCGTCGTCGCGAATGAAAATAGCGGCATAATAATATCAAAGAAAGAGGAAATCGAGGATGTAACATATGATTCTAAGGATTTCATCAATATGCAAGATCCGACATTACCTGAACGTAAGACGGTGTTTGATGATGATATCGCAAGTGGAAATAGCGAAAAAATGACACCAAAGAAAGAAAAAACCAGTGATAAAAAATCACATGATTCGAAGGATTTAATTAAGCTAAATCCAACAGCTGCATCGGGACATGCAGAAAAAGTACTTTTTTAGAGATTTATTGAAAATATATGATTGCAAGGAGAAAGGGGAGAAAGATGATGATATTATGGTTTGTCCATTTTTCTTAATTTCTGTGATGAGGTAAAAATAAAAAAATTATCAAATAAATTAATTGATGAATTGTTATCTAAAACCTTTGTATAAATTTTTTTAGTATTAGTTCGTCATCTGTTCTTAGTCGATCTGAATCAATTATTTTTTTTTTATTCGATCTGAATCCATTATTTTTTTTATTCGTCTGCACACGAGCGTTAACATTTTGGTTCCAATCCCTGGGGCAAGCGTAGGAAATTTTCGAGCGGACCGCGATCTTCGTTTGAAACTGGACGTATATTGCAAATTTTTGGACACATGTATATATGCGTGATTTTCTATTGTCTGTTATTTCTATGTGTAGTCACCTTTACTTTTCGCTCCAAGATCGCTCCAAACTTCAACCACATTTTATTGTTTATTCTTTTTAAAACATTTTTACACATTTGTTACGTGATACATTCGTCTTATTTATTTTAAAAGGAGGTGTTTAATGACATCGTCGTCGCGAATGAAAATAGCGGCATAATAATATCAAAGAAAGAGGAAATCTAGGATGTAACATATGATTCTAAGGATTTCATCAATATGCAAGATCCGACATTACCTAAACGTAAGACGGTGTTTGATGATGATATCGCAAGTGGAAATAGCGAAAAAATGACACCAAAGAAAGAAAAAACCAGTGATAAAAAATCACATGATTCGAAGGATTTAATTCAGCTAAATCGAACAGCTGCATCGAGACATGCAGAAAAAGTACTCTGTTAGAGCTTCATTGAAAATATCTGATTGCAAGGAGAAAGGGGAGAAAGATGATGATATTATGGTTTGTCCATTTTTCTTAATTTCTGTGATGAGGTAAAAATAAAAAAATTATCAAATAAATTAATTGATGAATTGTTATCTAAAACCTTTGTATAAATTTTTTTAGTATTAGTTCGTCATCTGTTCTTAGCTTGGAAAAATTAGCAATTCATCATCTTATCCGCTTCATTATCTTACCCCCTCCCCCCCTAATTTCTCCTATATAATGCAAATTGTTAATTGTTAATTTGGAATATATTCCAAATTAAATAAATTTAATTTAATTTAATTTAATAAATAAATATTAATTTAAATAAATTAAAAATAAATAAAAAATTAATTAATTAATTAATTAATTAATAATAAATTAATATTAAATTAAATTAAATTAATTTAATTTAATTTATATATAAATCCTATATATTTACATAATAATCAATAATTTTGTACGGTTGAAAATATTTAATATTTTTATTCATAATAGAAATTAATAACTTTAATGCATGGTATACAAATTGATGAGAATGTCTTGAAAAACATTAATAAGTCGAGAATTGATACTATGACTTGTGGATTGCTGGATGCTTTATACACTACCGACGAATTGATGCACTGCTCTCGAACCGGAAAAAAAACTAAAGGAACCGAAAACGCAAAACATCTATTCAAGATCATGATAGATACAAGGCAATAAAAGGTAATGAACTTAAAAGCATTATTATATAGGGAAAAAGCCCAATTGTTATATACAATAATTCGCTTTAAATAACATGTCTTAAACACAATTGCATGTTTTTAATATAGATTATGTCTTGATGAATTTCCAAACCGTGGAAAATGCTGAAGATATTTTCAAAAGAGCTATCACTGATAAATGTAAGAATATCCGCCGTGCATTAAATAACTCTAAGAAATTAGTTGATAAAGAAAATTAAGCTTAATATTCTTTATTAACTATGTATGTTGTTTAACTATGTTATAATAAACTTATGTTCTAACTAATATGTTCTATAATATGTTCTAACTTATGTTCTAACTATGTGTGTATATATTACATTATTTACAAACCATATGTAATTTTAAAGTCAATAAAGTATGTATGTTTCATTTAATATTTATTAATACTTTAATATACTTATTAAAATAAATTATTGTAATGGAAATTATAATAGCGTTAATATTGAATTCGTTCTTTATATTGCAGACTACGAAACGGGAACTGATCGATCAAGCGATATTGACTAAATAGGATCAACGCCTAAATAAAGTGTACCATATTTGATGCAGTAGCGGTACGCTTCATTTGAGCGTCAATTCCGTTGTTTGGGGGTTAATATCGCTTGAGGATCAATCACGTTTCAGGGTCACACCGAATGGTGATCAATCCTGTATGAGGGTCAGAATTATTTGGGGGGCAAGCCCGTTTGAGAGTCAAGCCTGTTTGAGGGTCAATCTTGTTTGGGGGTCGACACCATTTAGGGATCCGAAATTACCCTGAAATTTGAGGGTCGACTTTGGAAGTCATTTTGAGGGTTTTTTAAAGGGTTTTTTTCGTAAGGGACATAAGTCGATAGTTGATGAAGAGTTGGAACTGATCTGTACAAGCAAAGATATGATCAATTGAATAAGAGAGGGAATATCTAAACTTTGGTGCGAAGAATTGTTACTTGTAGTATTCGAATTATTGTGGGAAGAGGGGGGTAAAACAGGGGGATGGAAAGGTGGGAGGAAATGGGGTCGGGGGGGTGGTTGCTACTAGTGTTATTGTTAATATTGTTGTTATGAGCTTCGTGATTGGTCGAGTCAAGCTGAGGTGGGATGAGGGCGATGCCGTTTTTGACGAACGTCAAAGGAGATCAGCCATTGCGGTAAAGCAGTAAGTCGTCTCTGGGATCACGTCGAAGTTTAAAATGAGCAGGTTCAGGTGCAGCGCGTGTAGAGTTACGTGAAGCAGTGTAGTAGGATTCTGAAGCGCATGTATTTATACCCGTTGGTGGAGAGGGTCTTCTAGTACCAGTACTTGCAACGCTAGCGTAGGTATGATCATTAGATTTGCTCAATAATTCAGAATTTAGTACAGCGTACCTGTTGTTAATTGAATCGGTGCGACGCGAATAAGGCTCAGAGCCTCGGTTGATATCAGGGTAATTGGTGCAATCAAACCTCGTATCCCGTTCAGGCGTTTTAAATTCAGCAGATATCCTTTTCCTGGCAGCTACCAGAGAAATATTTTCTTGAGCGGCCAACGCGATGATTTTCTTTTGCTTGATGACCAACAGGCATTCATTAGATGTTGGAAGATGGCTGCCGTTGCAGTTGATGCAACGAGGAGGTACATTATGCATGCTGCATTCTTGCAAATTAGTGTGAGGAGATTCGCCACATCGCATACATCTGGCGTTGCTACGGCAGGACTTGCTAATATGTCCTGCTCTGAAACAATTATAACAGATGCGCACTTTAGGTATGAAAGTAGAGACGGCGTGTCTAGTATCAAATAGTGAGACATATTTAGGCAGCGATTGACTAGCAAATTTGATGCATAAGGATTTAGAAGGAGTGATTTCAGATTTTCCGTCACATAAGTCGGTTAACCTCAATGATCTTGTTTTGGGAGATGAGATGTCGCTTAACGGTTTCGTCTTCCAAATCGACAGGTATATCCCGTATTACACCAGTGCGGAGAGTGCGATAAGTTGGTATATATGCTTTGAGGTTGTGTTCTTGAAGCAGAGAGCATTTAACTAAGTTGTTAGCCGCAGAGGCCGTCTTTAGATCTACCATTATTTTTCCGCGGCCTATCTTACGACATTCAATGATATCGTTGTATGCTATTTGCGATATGATGCGGCTAACGTGTAGAGGATGTAAAGCCACGTTAGAATCTGGAGAGGCCGAGTGTACATGTACAGCAAATGGTGGCAAATCAGAAGAGGTGTAAAAATTTTCGAATAGCGAGCTCTTGCTTTTGTTAGTATGATCTGTTTCTTTACTTACGTTATTGTTAATGTCAAGAGTGGCAGGGCTGTCATGACCTCGGGTGTCATGCTGTGGATGCACACATTTACCTGATTTACGAGCAATAGTTTCCCGCGGTGTAGAAAGAGATCTCTTCCTATGTTGAGAAGGCCTGTTGTTGGAATCGGCATCAGGAAATGTGTGAGATGAAGCATCGGACATCTCAGGCGAAGAGTCTACATCCGAAATATTCATGGGACTACAATCGTTCACAGATTCAGACGGATACGCGATGTTAGAGGCAGATTTAATGGCGCACTGCACTGCGTTGGTGCCAGGCAAACGGCTCCTCTGAAATGTGGCCTCAAGTTTCTTGAGCTCGCGGATTTTTTTTTGTGACAATGCTTTGTAAAAATCGATTTCTTCCATCCTTAAGAGCGTAAGGCTTATTTCGAAGAGACGAAATTTTCGATTTCGCAGGTTTATCCGAAGATAGAGAAGGAGAGGGGGGATGAGGGGAGAGGGAGGAAGAGAGGTAGAAGGATGGTCAGGCGTAACCGCCGATGCCGGGCTAATGCACGAGGCCGAAGCCTCGTCCATTGTGCACGTTTCAGATAACGCGAGTTAAGAGTAAACTCGGTCAGATAGAAAAGCTGAGGGAGATTCGCACGCGATTGACCACAAAAGAGATCGCAGGCACGGATATTAGGCTAACGCAGGAAAATCCAAAGAGGCGCAGTATAGACACGTCCGAACACTTCGAGGCGCGGCGCGCGAATCCACACTTTACTAACACTACGATATATTCATAATCGCTGATGCAACATCCGGTCGTATCAGTCGTGAACGTAAAAATAACTATGAACGAAACTAGACTTCTAAAATCGAACCCCAGGCATTCGTGCAACGCACTGTACGAATGTGTAAAAACACTACCAACTGCACAATTCACACAGATGACGGTGCTGCGCCGCATGCGCATTGCGAACATTTATCCCTTACTACCTTTCTCTCTCGTACAGATGTGGCTTCACGTTCAGCGCCCTATGCTAGAGCTAGAGATACTAAAAGGAGAAATCGGCCAAAGTCCGGCATGATGTGAAACCGGAAATCACGTGATATCTTGGAAATGCGCGCCAATATATCAACGCCAATTTCAATAAATCACGTAACACTACTTGTTTGTTGTAACTTTGTTAAAGATGTAAAAGAATAATTATTAGAAAAAGTTTATTTTTCGTAAATATAGAATTGTAGATAAAATAGACAAAAACGTGCAAAACGTATTAAATTCGAATATAAAAGTTGCTTTCCATTTACACGCAGTGATACTAAATCTGAAGTGATATGAATATTTTATATTCAAATAATAGCTTTACTACTTGTTTATTTTGATGAAAACTTATCGCATAATGACACAAATTTCTAATCTCATATTTAATGTGAGTTAAGAAGACTTAGTAAAACACACGGTCTCGAGTTTGTGCAGATTATTGGCAAAAACTCAGTTGAATTGCCAAAAAAGAAAAAGAATGTGCATTCAACTGAGTTATGACATCACAAATAAAAATTACCTAATGTTTTAGTGTGGAAATAGAAAACAATTAAATTTATTCCTCCGAGAATTTAGACAAGATTAGTTCGTTTATGCTGTAATCTTGTGGAAATAGAAAACAACTAAATTTATTTCTCCGAGAATTTAGACAAGATTAGTTCGTTTATGCTGCAATTAATCCTGTTTATTATTAAATTCTTCTTATGGAACTTGTATTATTCAATTACAATTTTTAAAAAGTTTGTACAAACGAGAATAATTGCGATAATTTATCAAGATCTAACAGTTGCAAATATTAAGGCTCAAACATAATAAAAGGAATTTAAAAACACAATAGAAGGAATTAATAGCCGAAGTAAGGAATAGGAAATAGAGAATAAGGAATAGTTCAACATGTTTATAATATGATAATAATAATAAAATAATTACAATCATGCCAATGTACAAGCCGACACAGGTTATACATGTGTAAAAAATGAATTTTATTAACAAATTAGATGTTTTGGTCATCTTTAGTAACAAATTGACGTAATCGAAAAATGTATGTTGTAAAGTACGCTAATGTAGAGAGTCACAGTGATATAAAATTACAATAACACAGGCCTGCATGGTTTTGTTGATTGGGATTTAACTATGTTTTCTTACGTAATTTTTCGCGCTGAATCCGAATCCGGCTGCAGAATTG
>NW_017296159.1:1107-1341 GCF_001594075.2 Trachymyrmex cornetzi | reverse complement strand
CCATTTACTACTATACAGCCCCTTCAAAATCCATTTTGGACCGTCCCAAAGCGATTTTTTTTCTTGAGATATAGCAATTCGAATTTCGATAAATTGTATCTCGTAGATGCCTAATCTGTAAGGCAAAGTTGGTGATCTCGGTGAAAAAAAAACGTACGGCGTCAAAAAAAATATATTTTGAAGATAAATGTTGACACTTTGAGATGGCGTAAACGAAAGTAGAAAAAAAAATTT
>NW_017296159.1:0-1027 GCF_001594075.2 Trachymyrmex cornetzi | reverse complement strand
TTTCTCAAAAACCTGACGTGATAGAGCAATTCTGCCGCCGGATTCGGATTCAGCGCGAAAAATTACGTAAGAAAACAGTTAAATCCCAATCAACTTTCAACACCTCCAATTTTGCAGGCCTGTGTAATTAATGTGGTCCAAATTTAAAATCTTCGTATGTCAATAATAATAAGTTTTTTCAATATATTAAATAAAATAAGAAATATTACTTTATTCAATATATTGAAGAAAATTATTTGAAAATTATTAAACTAATCGATATTGATGAAATCACTCCTAAGTGATGATTATACCACCTGAAACACAATACATAATTTAGTTTCTTACTCTTAGTGACTAAAATTATGATTAAAGAAAAAATAAAAAAGGGAAACACAAAGAGTATATATTAAGCAAATTTATTATAAATTTATGTAAACTTACAAGTAAAAATTATTATAAATTTTATAAGAACTATTAAAAATTAACATTTATCATGCATTAAAATGTTTAAATCACAACACACAATGATGCATTGCCATGCTCTTACTAGAATAAGTTATATTTTTTGTCACAGGCATTTTTTTAGATGATAATCTCATACGTAATGTATAGTATCGTGAAATAATTTTAGTTACAATTTGAATTGTGACAAGGTGGAAGAGTGAATGGTATATCTTGGCAGATTTCCATAAAAAATTTCTTTAAGTTGACGTTTTCTTTGTGATTGTTCATATATTCTTAAAATATTCGAAATTTTGTCTCAATTTGAATGAAAAAACGTAATGTTGTTGCATTAATAAAAAATAAGATATTATTTTGACGAGCTCTAATGCGCGTTAATGTACTATAGTAACAAAAATTTGCATTTTTATTTCCTGTTGCAAATATACATGCTTTGCAAGCATTTTCGTTTTTGAAAATATTCATTATTAAATAACCAGCTATATAGTGCAATTTGTTTATATCTGTTTATATTTGTTTATATTGTTTAAAGTAACAGTGCGTGTTTTGCAGTAATTGTAAATCTCTGTGCGAATTGCTGGTC
>NW_017296158.1:57903-58886 GCF_001594075.2 Trachymyrmex cornetzi | reverse complement strand
CATACATGTGGCTGCAATTAATATATTAGACGAGTAAGAATTTGATACATCTGAACACTTTCTTCTTTTAGTGCGATCGCTACTCTCTTCATAGGAGAGTTTCGGACGACCACGTGGAATATTATTTTGAGTTTCTTTATGTTGTTGTAAAGATAGAAGGGAAGGTGGAAGAGAAATTTTTTGTTCAAGCCAAGTATTATTTTTTAATACAAATTCATCAAAATTCTTACGACATTTACCTTGCTTTTTCTTTAATTTGGACAGGAATAAACTGACATATTTTCGTAAATTTTCTTTCACTTTTGAAGGACATTCTTTTATTGCCATTAATTCCAAAATATACTTCTGCAAATAATTATTATATTCATTTCGTGGAAGTTCTCGAACAGCTTTGACAAGTTGTTTATGAGTAAAGGATGTCATTATTAAAAAAACTAAACCAAATCGAGAAAAGTGAATGTTTATATATTTCGATTCAAAATGTTTATAATCAATGTTGGAAGACTATTTGCTAACTATTTTATATAATCGCATCAAATTTTGTTGCGCGCGATAGCTCAGCACAGAATACGGGAGTCACGCTATCCCACTCCAAGATATCGGCTTAGCATCGAGAAAAACAATACATTGACGCGCGACGCGCAACGCCTGACGAATAAACGCGGGACGAATCGTGCAGACTAGATATGCGCATAATGTATTACTTAAGACCTTGCCCAACCTATAAACCACTGGCTGTGATGTTTACACATTTAGGCCTCTACCCCTACAATAGATATAGATATTTTTGTTTAATCTACAAGTCAGACAAGAACATATATTGTGTTACGTCCGGTGGACTCCACGATTTCTTCGTTTCGCGACCGTTTAATCAACGAAGTAAGATATGAACAAATCCAAGTGATAACACAAATCCGAGAGAAGTTTTCAGCCACAAAATCTTGTTTGCCTAGAATCGAGAGACCCGCAATAAAAACTCTCTC
>NW_017296158.1:55607-57675 GCF_001594075.2 Trachymyrmex cornetzi | reverse complement strand
GTACCAAGGCTAAGCCAAGCCACGAAATAATCCCCGCGATAATAAGAGTGATAGAGCGGACCGACGCTCGAAAGAAGATGAAATGTTTAACCATCTCACACTGATATCACGCGGGTCCAACGATAATGGTCCCACGCTTAGGCTTAAGATAGAGTTATAAATCTAGTAATGACATTTTCCGACAATGAGAAAAATCAACACGAACCACGACTCTCGATTAACTAATCTAGAGATATCTATCCATCGTTCAACGTGAGAACAAATAAAAAATGACATAGCGGGCGGAGCTAACCGGAAGGCAATTTTCCAACGACGAATCAAAATTGTATCACCTTAGAATCCCGTAAACCTGATTCCCTAATTTCCCAATTAGACACACCCTACCATGGAACCTCCCCCTAAACTATCCCTATATAAACCGCGACATCGCGAGACACAAGTCAGAAAAAATAGAGCAGAAAAAATAGGAAAGTCAGAGAGATAGGAAAGTCAGAAAGTCAGTCAGAGAGATAGGAAAGTCTGAAAGTCAGCAGAAAGGCAGAAAGATAGAAAAAGTTTTTTTTTAAATCAGTGCGTACATTTTCAAATATATTAAAAACATTAAAATCAGTGCGCCGCTGGAGAGGCCCAACCGAGACCAACGGACTGAGGGCTAAACATCCAGTCTCACCGCTCTGCCAAATAACAGTAAGTTCCCCTCTTTTCTTTTCTTTTTGCCACTTCGCGAATTTTAATAAAAATCGATCCGCAGTGAGATTTCGAGGAAATCCGCGCCGCCATAACCGAACATCCTCCTGATGTACACATAGCAGTGTACATTCCTTCTTCCCCCTTCCCATATTTAGTCCCCACTGACTTTTTCAATGACACCTTTCCCCCTTCCTCCATCATAATTAATGAAATTAATTAACCTAACATGTATTGTCTCTCCAACAACACACACACATAACTATCAAACTCAATAGCGCACAATTAATCAACAATTGTACAAATATACCACTAGTCATGTCGACTTGTCAAGTTTTTCTTCGATGAATCTAAATTTAATGAATATCATTAACTTAAATTAATTACGAAATATATGTAACTTCTCTCGGCAATTATGTTTTTATGTAATTATAAAATTTATGCGAAATTTATGCGAACCTAATGATAACCTGTACTTAATTCGATTATAAAATATGTGTAAATTCAAAACTTATGCTTAATTTAATTATAAAATTTATGGAAACCCGACAATTATGTATACTTTAATTTAATTATAAAATTTAAGATTATGAAGTTTATACAAATAACTATCACATTCCTTTGTAGTTTACTTTAGTAATAAAACGAAATTCGATTTAAAATGATTTCCTTCAGTTAAATTTTAAATTCAAAAGACCTCGTACTTTCGCCGTTTCCCAGGGATCCCACCTGATCCACTCCCGAGTTATAAAGATTTGTTTCTTTGACTCAAAATTGGACCGACGTACGCACTGCTCAAGGAAACAAGCGTTATAGCGTCCCTTCAGGACGTTGACCCATATTCCGGAGCGATAAGAAGTGCGTCCGACTTTCAGGTGTTCGCCACTGCGTGAATACCTACGAGATAAAGTCTAAACGTCCTTCCATACCCTCTATAACTCCATCCTTGTCTCTCCCATTTAAGCGTATTTCCAAGGGCTTGGACGTAACAATTGTATACGTAGCAATCTAAACGTACGATTGTAAACGTAATCATTAAGACTACGTTCCACTCTGCATCCACAACGTTTTTAAAATTATTTCATCCTTGCTATTTATCAAACGATGAATGAAACAAGAACAAATAATGCTCGTGATCATTGTGAGTGCCTAAAATAAAACATCCTAATGACACACACACACGCACGTACGCACACATACACAGTTGTGGCGCTCAACCCCTGGATAACATTCAATGGAGCGGCCGACTGTAAACGCGATAACTATCAAAAACTCTGTTTAGAAAATCTCATATCTTTGTAATTGCTGGGTATCGCTCCTTCTACTTTTGTGTGAGAATTAATAGATATTCCATCTTCGTTTTGGCAAAAGAACAAAGTGG
>NW_017296158.1:35408-55571 GCF_001594075.2 Trachymyrmex cornetzi | reverse complement strand
CCCTGAAGCAGGGGGGAGGGGGTGAGAGTCGGAGGTGAGAGTCGTGCGCCCCCGAAAGTCAAAACCTATGTAGAATAGTATTTAATAATGCATATATAGCAAAAATAATACGTTATTTTTCGAACATTTTTTGTTCATAACTTTTTAACGGACAGCGACCGCCACCTAAAATCTGGTGGTCACTCAGGGTCACGACCTTGACAACATATGTCAAGGTCAAGGTTATCGAAGGTGGCTCCCCTTTTCTTGATATTTACTGAATATTTACAAGGAGAACCGAAAATTCGGAGTTTAATTTTTTCTCATTTTGGCCATATTCTTTTATTTTCACAACACTGTCCGCCGTGCTGAGTGAGGGGGGGGTATTTGCGTCGTGGACGTACATTACTGTCGCGGGATATTCGTGCGATCCAGCCTGATGCTATTTTCTCAGAACTTGACTGTATAGACTGGTCTCCTTTATACGCTGTCTCGGATGTGGACGAAATCGTCTCTTACTTTTCCTCCTCTCTCATATCTATATTTGATCGTCTTGCTCCTCACGTTCAAACGTGTCACCCGTTCGTCCGCTCCTCAACTGTCAAAAAACTTATCACGTTGAAACGCCGCGCTCTTATTAAATTTAGGCGCACAAAGTCATCCGAGGATTGGCAACGCTACAAGGCTCTGCGCAACGATGTGACCTGTGCCATCCGTCGTGAAAAGAAGTCGTTCCTATCCTCCTCCCTCTCCTCTAATTCCTCTCGTCAATTCTGGCGTAACTTATCAACGCTTAGAGGAACCAGATCTGCTTCCAGAACGATATCTGTCCATCTCCAAGCTCCTTCTCTCTTAAATAATCACTTTGTCGACTCCCTCACCACCTCCTGTTGCTCTAACGATATCACTGATCATTCTTTCATCCTCTTGCGATGTTCCTGAGAGGTTCAATTTCACTTCAATCAATTCCAGTCAATTATACAACATTTTTAAATACATTCGATTTACTTCTGCTGGACCATATGACCTCTCCGGTCGTATGATCTCACTTTGTCTTCCTCATTGTCTTGATCCTCTGCTTCACATTTAAAATTTCTCTCTAGCTAATAATATCTTTCCCTCTTCCTGAAAGCGATCGACTGTTATTCCAATTCCTAAAAATCGTGATCTCTCTTCTCCCTCATCTTTCCGTTCTATCTCTCTTCCCCCCCTTCCTGTCGAAGTTATTGGAATATATCTGCTTTCAGCAGTTAAATGCGTTTGTTAACAATGCTGGGATCATCCCTTCGTGCCAATTGGGCTTCCGTAGGTCATATAGTACCACAACTGAGCTACTCTTTGTCTCAGATCTCGTGCTAAGGAACTTTGATTCGGGATATCTTACGGCCATCGTTGCTTTCGATTTCATAAAAGTCTTCGAGACAGTTAGTCACGATCTCCTCCTTGCTAAACTTCGCATGTGTGGCTTATCTCAGCAAGCTCTGTTGTTGCTTCAATCGTTCTTTACAGGTCGATCCCAGCGTGTTCTTATATATAATCCATACCCTTCATTTTCCTCATCTCGCTCAGTTCCCTCAGGGGTACCTCAAGGATCTATTCTTGGTCTTTTGTTCTTCAATATCTTTGTTGATGATCTATCCTCTATTTCTATCTCCTCCACACTCCTTTTATATGCTGACGACGTAATTCTAATCCTTCCATCCCTCGAGCATTACGAGCGCCTTGGCGGCTGTCAACAATGATTTTAGTGCTATCTCATTATGGGCCAACACCAATGCCCTGCATCTGAACTCTGCCAAATCCTCCTCCTTACTTGTCATCGGCTCATCTGTCTTACGATCTCGTTCTCAATTCTTCAATATCAATATAAACTCTGTTCCAATTCCTTGCTGCTCCTCTATTAAAGTCCTTGGTGTTCATTTGGACTCGTCTTGGTCTTTCGAGTCGCATGTGATGACTAAGTACAGAGCTGCTTATGCACGCCTTCGTCTCCTCTATCCTTTTCGCCATATTCTCTCTACTTCACAAAAACTTCATGTCTCACAATTGCTGGTTATTTCCTTATTCGACTACGCTGACGTAGTATACATTCCTGCTCTTAATCAGCAATTGCTTAATTGTATTCAGCGTTTCCAAAATTCCTGTCTTCGTTTTGCATATTGTGTTCGTAAATTTGACCATGTTACTCCTCTATATGTAAGCTCCGGATGGCTTAAAATCCGGCAACGCTTTGTCCTTTATGTTGTCTTACGTTCTGTCTCGTTAGATCGGTACTCCTCCTTACAAGCTTAATCTTCTGCATTTAATTCCGAACTTCACTCCTCCTCAAACCCCTCTAATACCCGCTTCCACAATCTCCTATCAGTCCCCTCTCATCGCTCTGCCAAATTCTGTGCAGCTTTTTCCTATACTTCTCTTAAATACTTCCATATGCTCCCATTTTTCGTTAAAGACTCTCTTTCCCAGACTTCTTTTCGTTCTTCCGCTTCACATTTCATTGCATCTCTCGCGACATTGTGATGAGGATGCAAATGTAAATAAAATGCAAATGCTATGCAAATATTATATATATGTTATAATGTAATGCAAATGTTATTTTATTGTTAAAAATTCTGAATAGGTTTATTTTTGGTTATGTTTTATTTTTGATTTTATTATTTTGCATGCTTATGTTCGTTTATATTTAGTGTGTTATCTTGTCTAATCGTCTTACTAGCTTGTAACAGCAGTTTTGCTGATGTCTTGCCATTTATTGTGTATAAATTTTATGCATTGCAATAAAGTATATGATGATGATTCTGGTGTAAAATTTTCAAAAAAATCGATTTTTTTTATTGCATATTTCGATTGTATTGTTGTCTTATTATAGTTTTGTTACTGGTTGGTTTTGTTACAGCAATTCTGCTGACGCCTAACCATTTTGCAAGCTACTTTTGCCAATTGTATTTGCAATAAACTAAATTAAATAAATAGATTAAATTGTACAACATTTCAAGAATACACTGTCAAAATTTCAGAAAGAAATTCGAAGAATTAACAATACTATAGCCAAAAGTTCTTTTTTTTACAACCAAATATTTCAGAAAGTTGGAAGCTTACTTTATGAACCAGGAATCGCTGATTAACGGTAAATAGTTTAATTATCATTTTATTTAAAAAAAACCTAAAAAAACTTTGAACACGTTTTTTTCGAAACGTTTTTTTGAGTAGTTGATACGATTTCAGAAAAACTAATCGACCGATTAAAAAAATTCTTGCGGCGTTGTATTCGTTGGTTGACTATAGATATCGCGTAAAGCGGAATAAACAGGTTTCATTAAAAATTAAATTTTTATCCAACTTTTTTGAACGAAAAAGAAGCATTTTTTCACATCACTTTCTAAAAACACGTGTCAACTCACGAATTATCAATATTTTCCAATAATTCTGCTTTACGCGATAGCCACACAAATAAACCTTAAAAAAAAATTTTGTTTTTTTATTTCAGGCTATTAGTTCTCGAGATATCGTGTCAAACGTTTGGTTATTTCATTTTTTCAACGCTGCGCCTCTCAACTAATTTCTTGGAATTTTAGAACGAAAATATTACTGTTAAAATTTTTTTCATGTATTGATATGTGTATTAATAAGTATATCAAAAATTAGAAACGTGTGTCTTGTAGTTTTCTTTAAAAAAAATTCCAAAGAAAGACCTTATTTTTAATGCGGTTACACCAGAATATCTGGAGACACTGGTAGTGTCTCGGCGCTAAGCTGCGCGTAGCGACACTGCCGTGCCTCCTTTACGCGAACCGAAGCGTTGCGGCCGATCGAGGTTATCGGATCTCATATAGCGGCTGATATCCTTAACGTCCGCAGTTAGCCTATAAAACTTATGGTTCTCGGAGTTTATCACGAAGAGGTTGCAGTACCTTTTTAAACTCCATATTTTTGGGGTGCTTTTTTAATGTCAGTCCTCTCGCCTCTCACGTTATGTATTTACCAATGGGGAATTTTTTCAACGTGAGTCCCCTCGCCTCTCATATTAACAAACCTCTCATATTAACAGAAGAGAATTAATTAATTCTTAATCATCGTCATTATCACTTTCAATGACTGGAATAGAATTATCTTTTTTAAATATATCGCTGAGTATTTCTGCCGCTTAAAAAAATTTGATAAATATCTTGCATAAAATAAATAATATATTATTGCGGCAACATGGGAGCAACAACCAATTGTTCGTCTGCCATTAGCACACTCATGTGCGTAATGAGTCACACTTGAAACACCGATATTATTTGGTTTGTATCTCGGGAAACATCTATATGATAATATGCACGATAAATATGTCAGGAAGGAACTTTCAGTTTAAGAACATTTTTCTCATCCTTGACATATTCTATATTTAATTTACCATTTTTATCTACTATCTCGACCAAATACGACACGGCTTGAGAGAGTTGATACGAACAGGTAAAGAAAATCTTCGTGTCTGTTTCTGTCATTTCCGGAAAATCCAAAAGATTATTACATATAATATTTTTGAAAAGAAGTTTTCAGCGAAACAATCCTTTTTCTTCAGCCTCAATCAGAAATACTCAGCGATATATTTAAGAAAAATAGTTCCATTCCAGTCATTGAAAGTGAATAGTGGCGATGATTAAAAATTAATTAATTCTCTTCTGTTAATGTGAGAGGTTTGTTAATGTGAGAGGCGAGGCTACTCACGTTAAAAACGCTGCCCGATGATAAATACATAACGTGAGAGACGAGGGAACTCACGCTAAAAAAAGCACTCTGAAAATATGGAGTTTAAAAACGTACTGCAACTTCCTCGTGGTTAATTCCGGGAACTATAAGTTTTTATAAGCTAACTGCAGACGTCCTTAATGGAAATATGTAATATTATATATTATCATATTATAATGTTCACTAAATAAATATGTAGGCAATAATAAAATCTTTGTCTCTATCAATTTACTTGGCAATTAAACATTGCAACACTGCAACAAGATTAGTGTATAGTACCATGGCAACAGCCGCCATGTACCGCAGCGCGCCAGGGCCGCGGTCGCCTAGTCAGCACAGCGTTGTGCGAATGATTGTTTTTTTAACCATGTTCCACTACTCCGTTCAATTTAAAAAATATATATGTTAAAGTAGAAAGTCTACAGATTATTTTTATGAAGTATAAAAGTAGTCACTCAAAAATATCAACAAAAAAAATTCATAAATAATTCAAAAAATTTTTTAATAGTTTTGTTTTCATCGTAAAAATTTCAAAAAATTTTTTTTAACTTATCTAAACGATGTTTACAACATATATTTTTTTCATTAAAATCGGTACAATCGTTTTCGAAGAAAACCACTTTTTTTATTTCGCTTTCCCCCTCCATAACTCCACAAAAAATGCAATTTCGAGGTTAATATTTGGGGAAGTTTTACATGTCAGGAGTGTCAACTAATGACACCAATTTGAGCTCGATTGGTGCGGGGGCAGATTACAGGCTTATTCCGTGTTAGGTCACGCTATTGAGATTTTCTCCGTTTTTTGAGTCAATGCATTTAAGCAATTTACCCGGGGATCGGAGATCAAGTCGTGCGGTTAAGAATGTTCACTGGAAAGTATCGGATAATTATTCGGAAGGGTAATTTTGAATCCGGTGCCAAAAAGATTACGAAGCTTATAAGCGAATCTACGTGGATCGGCTTTTTGAATGTTCTTGTAATTCGGAAACGTAAGATTGATCTTTAATCACTTGAGAGTATATCGTATACGCGTTCGCGGGGTGAGTCTACCGATTTCTTTTAATCTAATAACTGCGCTAATTTTTGGAAATAGGGGAAAGGATCGTAATTTGAAATAAGAGCTGATTTTATTTGAAATCTTAATCTCCTCTCTCGCTGTCTTCGTCCGCCTTTAGTAGGCATGGAAGTAATGCAAAAATAATTATCAATGTTCCGAAGAACTGCCGTGAGACGGGGGTCACACTATTGGCAGTGACAGTCGTAACAGTCCTCTGGATGTGAGATAAATATGAATACTCCGAGAAAGTGTTATAAGACTGGGGCCACGCTATTGGCAGCGACAGTCGTAACAGCCTCTCATATATATGTATTTGAATGTAATTGAATGAGACGCAGAGTAGAGACTTAGGTTTTAGCCGATTTGATATATTCAGTATTTTTGTTTAACAGGAAAAACAGAACAATGAGGAGAGAAAAATATAAGAGTGTGTTTCTAATGAAGCGCGAGGATAGTTCTCACCTTGATCTAATTAATTTCTATCTATACTGGTTTCTACTTTTGATCTATAAATGAATAACTGAATGAATAACTGTTCGACAGAATAACTGAATAAAAGCCGAACGAATAACTGAACTGAACGAATGAAATGACTGACTAAAATTGAATATATGACTGACCAAAACTGTATTGAACTGAATTGAACTGAATGTATGACTGACTAATGAATGACTGAACTAAACTGAATTGAACTGAATTGAACTGAATGTATTACTGACTGATGACTGCTTTTGGCAGCTCCTTTTATATTTTGGAAATGAATGTGGGAGTGTCGTTTCAGGATCAATCAATACTCCTCAAAATTTAAGGTAAAACCTATACTCGCGCTTGTTTCCTTAAGATAACACCCAAAAAAAGATAACCTAATTGTAAAGTGAAATTTCCGGTAACCTCATATTCTAAACAGAAACTTTTACAGAAAGAGTATTTCTCTTCCAATGCACTGGACTACTCATCAAAAATGTATTGAGATTATTCTAACAGTTTTCCTCTTATATTAAGAGGAATACGTTTACTTAAAGCCTCTTACGAGTAACATGAAAAGCAATGTGTGTGTCGCTGCCTGTCACTGCTTTTTGGCCGTTTGGCGCGTATTATAGTATACAATATACATCGTGTTACATCATGTTGTATTGTGTTACATCATTTATAATTTGAATTGTTTCATAATGAGTGAAGTTGAAGGATTCTTAGAAATGATCAGCTTAGAGAAGTACTGATCCACATTTGAGCGTAAGTACTATTTATCACGCAGTGCATTGCTTGTTATCGATATGATGTAGGTATTTTTATTTGAAAAAAATGCAGTAAAGATAACATCTTCAAAAATGCCAAAGGATTTGCGAGTTATCGTCGTTATGTCGTGATCCATTGCTAATGCTAACGTTTCGTAAACCAAGCCGTTCATGAAATATTGACATTAACAATGGATCACAACATGGCGATAGACGTCAAATCCTGTGGTATCTTTGAAGTGAATACTCTTTAATTAAAGTTTCTCAAAAATATACATAATATCTCTTAAAACAATATTAAATAATCTATATACAAGAGGAAATTGATATTAAGAACAATAAAATTTGTACTGCAGATGCAAGACGAAATTACTCTAACTATAAGAATATTAAGCTGTGTACAAGAGGAAATTCATATTAAGAACAGCAAGATTTTTACTGCAGATACAAAACTAAAATACTCTAACTGTAAGAATATTGTGCTTAGCATATTTTCCTCTTGATTTTAGAAGATTCCTCATGAGGCCGTATATAAGAATAAAATCCTCTAAGATTTAGCGGTTTCTGCTAATATTAAAATTATTTTTTTTGGGTGAAGGCAGCAAGGCTCCGCGTAAGCCCTACTCCCCACTCTACAGGTTTAATCTTAATAGGTAATAGTTGAGAGTTTTAATAATTTATAATAAAAATTCGGTTTTCCTTAACTAACATCCTTATGCGAGGCGAATCTATTACATTCTGAATTATACATCTAAAATTGGTTTAATTTTATTGGAAAAAAGAAAAAAAAAGGAGGAAAAGGTATTCGTCCTCGCATTCAGGAAGATTTCTATTTTGCTGTTAATTACTTAATTGCTAAACGCTAATGTAACATACATTATCACTAATATAATGTTAATATACGCTTTTATTTATTATTTTATAGAAAGACTTCTTTAAAAAAGATCGTGGAATATTCTTAGAGTATTCTTTAGAGTAGATAATCTGTGTGACGCATAAAGTCACATAACGTGATCTATCTGTTGGTTTGAATGTTTAAATAAAGGAACTAAATATACCCCAATTGTCTCTCTCTCTCTCTCTCTCTCTCTCTCTCTCTCTCTCTCTCTCTAAATATTTTTCAATTTAAATATACCCCCCTATAAAAGAAACAATGAATTTTCGGTTTCGAAATAAAGATAAAATAGGGACGAAATATCAAGACCAAGACGAAATACTAACCTAGAGATAAGATAAAAATAAGGTATAAATTATATACTTATAATAACGAAAGAGAGGACTTTATCGGGATGTAACATCCGCTATGCCCTTTGCTTTTATTTGATAGTTACTATTATTGTTCTAGGGCCTAGATTGGTTAATAATACATTTTTTACAAAAAGGCTAACGAAACATCTAGCTTTTTTACGTAAAGCCTAGAATCTAGAATTTACGCAAAAAGGCTAGACGTTTTGTTAGCTTTTTTGCAGAACGTGTATCATTAACCAATAAGGCTGGTGTGAGTTAGCCTTTTCACGAAAAGTCTAAAGTGCGTCAGCATAATTGAGGAACAATCGTTGATTTCACAAAAAGGTGCTATTTTGAGTAAAGGCTAGCCTTTTCGTAAAAAGGCTAATTTCGCAAAAAGGCTGCGACATATATAACAACATAACAGTCACATTCTAGTTTTATAATGATAACATAGCAAATTATATTACTATTATATGACTATTATATAACATCTCAAGTTACATGTTATATTTATATTATATAGCTGCAATGATTCGTGGGAAATTACAACTAACATGGACGTAAAATGTTATGCATACATTATATTATCTGTTATATTCCGTTATATGGAAGCAATATAATAGTTATATATTTGTGTTTGCTGGGATCATTCATATAAAAGATTTGATATCAACAACTACCATCAAGTTAAATTCCATACTGTCAATCCAAACAAAAAAAGAATATGATCCAAGTGATACTACTTTTATCTTTTGTACAATAAAACTTAAGTAAAGTAAATAAAAAAAGGACATAGGTACGTGTCCAGTCGCTGGGACCGGACAGTACCTATCCCAGATACTGTATCCAGACAGTTACACAAAACTTTATTTATTTAAATTAATATTAGTTTCAAATGCTTTTTACCTTAAAGATCAATTTAAATTAGTTGTCTTTTGTCATTAAACATCTATTTATATTAATATTTCCCGTCAGCTTACTAATTTTCTTATTGTGGTCGGACATTGGGACAATTACGTCTTGGTGTCCAACCGACTAGGGGTAGTCGGCCACTAATACATTAATGCATTCTATTATTTATTTAAATATTTTAATTAATAATTTTTATAAGTGGATTCGAATAATTTTTCCTTGCTTAAGGGAGTCCTGAGTTTCTAAATGAATACAAATATTTATATTAAAAATCCTCTAATATATTATAAATTGTATTACTTACGACAACTTACATTTAAATGTCCGGCCACTGGGACATTTATCATATATCTTTGTATTCCTATTGAAGAATCTTCCTATTTCGATCCAAATGACTTTAATTCTTGTTATATGTAATTTTATATCCCAATTCATTCAAAGACATTTTCCCTTCTAATCAAAGTAGTAGTTACACATTTAATTATCCTTCAAAATATTATTCAAAACGTTATGACAAAATTGCGTTATCTCATCAGTAATATGTGGGCAGCCATGGAGCGTTAAAACAAACCCCCACCACTCCGCCCCTGGCGTTAAAACAAACCCCCTCTTCCCCCCATAGTCTTCAAAACAAATCCTCCTCCACTTCCCCTTAGACGACTAGAGGGGCCTGTCTGGAAAAAGGGAGCGCTCTGACTGGTTGGTGACGCGAGGGTGGAGTAATGAGGTAATTAAATGGCGCGTTTCGATTGGTTCGCTCCATGGCTGCCCACACTACGATTGGTTCGCTCCATGGCTGCCCGCGCTACGATTGATGAGGGAGAGGGCGCGTTGAGTGAGAGTGAAAGTGAAAATGAAAAACCGTCAAGTCCTTCCCTGTGCTACTTCTCGATGATTTTTTTTTACCGCCCGACGTCGTTTACGAAGCACGATACGACTATTCCGACCTCCGAATGGAAACTGAAGTGCTGCGGACTTTGCGGATACTTTATATCCCGACCTCCTCATCAGGGAACTTATATTTTCTTTGGCTTTTCTCTTCAGATTACCCCTAGATTCCGCGAGCCGACTTTTGACCGCTTCCTTCAACGGCTTATTATTTTCGACGTCTTCTATTACGTTAATTCCCGCACGTAAAGCTTCTTTTCCGACGGCACGTGCACCTTTACCTAGGTAAGGTAATATTTTTCTGAATAGACCACCGAGAAAGCTTCCGATTCCATGTCCGCGTTGATAGGGCGAACCGACGAAAACACGTGGAATTCCACCTCGGCCAACCATGTCCCGCGCATCAAAATACTCCTCATACTCCATAGCTAGTTTCTAACTAAAGACTGTCGCTATACCGACACGTTTGCGTATACGAAAGAAAAGTTATTGCTTACGTTTAAAATGCAGCGTCACTGTCAGCGTTCCGAATTCGAATGGAATTTTTTTCCAAGATGATCTCTTATATCTATTTCGATCGTTCTGAAATTCGTTCGTCGCAATGGGATATAATTTGGAAATGAGAAATGCTTCACCAAATTTGCACCAAATGCGTAATTATGACTGCGTATCTCGACCGGAACTATCCTGAGAAGAGGAGTACGTACATCACCTGTTATATAAGGCTCATAAATACCGCAATAAACGAACATTTTATCAGGGATACCGCGCCACAAACTATAGGGTTTGTTACTCCAATAACCGTCTGCAAGTCGTTATCCCATCTCCTTATCAAATCCGTTAGTAAGAAAAGTTTTCTCTTCTGTTTCATTGAAATTAGGTTTACGTATCGCGAGCTTAGAATAAAATGGGTGATTTGCGGAAAGTGCTGATGAGAAACTTAGTATTCTTAGAAGATTATCTGAAAAGTTTATATGATGTAGCATTTTGCACTTCTCAACGCAGTTATTACTCATCAAAAGACTTTACTGCCAGACGCTTTTTTCAGTTCAAAATAAAAATGCGATTCGGCAAGTTTACACTCGGTATTAATCGCATCAATAAGCTCATAGATATCGCTGTAAATTCCATTTGGAAATGTACTTTCTTTCGCCGTAAACGCACCTTTCGTCCTCTCATCGGGTTTAACATCGACGAATCTGATCACATTTTCGTTATGACGTATGTGTAAAAAGGTACAGGGAAATTGAATATCGGTTATCGCAACCTCCCATTGTCCGTGTAACACGGACGTATAGAGTGAGGTAATTCCGTGATGAAGGACAAAGTTGTATTATCCGGAAAATGACACATACTGCTGTTACTCGGAAGTACCAGAAAAAATTTTTCCTCATTCATCGCGAAGAGAAATTAAACTCGAAGCCGGAATCCAACTATCAAACTTACTGAGATAACGGCGCCAACTAACAAGCACTTGCTTATTAGCTCCTCGTCCTCTACTCTTTATCACGCGATCGACGATAAATTGTTCTTCTTCTATGTTTTTCTCAACTCGAGCTAATTCTTGCTCATAAAAAATACAGTCTATCACTTCGCCTGCTAAATCTCGCAGTTCGTACACGTGAGGGTTTCGCCAATCGAGAACACGGTAAATTTGAAATATCTCCTCGCTCCACTTAGCCTCGTATTCTTTCTCGAAGGCACCTTTCGCTCTACTGATACGAACGTGATCTCCGACGCGATATTTAACTTTTCGCACCCGTTTCTTTAACGTTTCGTTTTTCCAACGACGAGCTATATTTTCACGAACGATACGTGCGTTTTCTCTCGTTACTACCGCAGGTTGCATTCTCGTGGACGAGTGATGCGTGTGATTGTAAGCGTGTACAATGTCCTGCAGAACATCAATGTAGCGTCGCGTATTTTTGCGTAAAATAACGCCACATTCGTTCAGTGTTCTGTTGAAGCGCTCGACGATGGCGGCTTTGACGTCTGAATTGCGCGTTACCCGAATGTTGGTTGTTTTAAGAAATTTCTGCATTGATTGCGCGACAAATTCTTTACCCTTGTCCGTTTGCAGGTATACGGGTACTCGTCCTTCGCTTTTCGCTAGTACACGTTGAAAAGCTTTTATTGCGCAGTTACTCGTTTTGTCGCGTAACGGTTCTACCCATACGTATTTACTTAGTACATCGATAATCACTAACAAATATGAATAACCGTCATTGTAACTTTTTAGATTTCAGAGTTCGATCAAATCTGCCTCTCACACATCGTCGATGTTTGTTACGTTGTAATGCAATCGTGGAAATTTTCTACGCAATGGTCGGTGCAACGTGTACGCGTCTTGCGATTCGAGCCAGCGCGCGACTTCTCCCCGTGAGAAATTCGGTTTAACAGCACGAGTTAGATTATCCACCGCCGAATAGCCCGCGTTATGCGACGGATCGTATTATAGTATAATTTTTCAAACTCCATCATATTATTTTAGTTTTTTCCAACCGAGTAAATGATTTTTTCCCGTTTGTAGAGATGTGGGGGTATCAGTTTTTTGTGTACGAGAAATCATCGAACTTTCCTCGTCTGTTTCTTGTTCGTAATTTTTACGTTTTTTTCTTTTCTCTCGATACAATCGGCGTGGAACTTGCGCTTTCGATATAAAAGGCGTGGAACTCGCCCGAGGTCGAAGTTTTACGCTGTTTACACTAACACCGTGCGAGGACAATAATCTTTTTTGTTCCTCACCAGCGCAGAAGGTATGTTCAACGCACGGATTAATCGCGCGAACTGATTTATACTTACTGCTTTCACAGTTTTTCTCTCGCGCATTGCGTCGTTTATCAAGTCAGTGATATTCGACTCTTTCACGACGTTGCCATCTATAGTCACGGTTCCATGCTCGTCCCAACTATTCCTATCAGGCATGGTATTTCGAATCAAATGTTTCATCAGTAAGTGTGCATGCTTACGATAAGATTTCGGTACGCTTTTCACTATTTTCTCAATGCTTTTCATCGCATGATTATTCTTCGCATGATTATGCTCGTTCGAATTTTCAAAATTTTTCGTAATAATATCGGTATTACTGGTGGAATGTGCTGGCGGTATATCGGATGTTTGCTTGAGATCGTAAAAAACTTCATCATTCGTCGTCTCGTTATCAGTGGAGCCATCTCGTGTAGCGTTGTCTTCTGCATTTTCGTTTTCGCTGCGGGCGTCTTTCTGCCTTCGCGTTTCTTGGATAAATCGTAGGTATCGCCATAATGCCTCTCTGTACATTTTCCATCTCTCACTTTCGTCGCGTGGCCAGTCAGAATTAAGAATACAACCCATCTCTGCATCGAGTCGTGTTATATGTGTTCTGGGAGTTTGCCCTGTGCTATTAGTGCTCGCTGTGTTATCCGAATTTTGCGGTACTGCGATTTCTTTTGACTCTCCGTCAGCGAATGATGTCGGATTCTGACGTAGCTGATGTTGCATTCTCTCGAGATTTTCCGTCGAAATTAAACCATTTTTTTTGCCCTCTCCATAACGTTTTATCCCATTATTTCGTTCCTAAGATAATTAGCGATAATAAGGTCGATAATATAGGCCCGATAATATAAGGTAAAAATCCGCCTCGCTGCACCAACAGCTTTCTTTTATCCTTTCTATTACCACGTTTTGCAACGATACGACGCAGAGGCGTTTTGAATTTGGTTAGCCGATTTTTTTCACAACTTTCGAGCGAGACGTTACCTTTGAGTGTATTAAAAACACATTCGCAGATACAACGGATAAGTTTTTCGTCCGCGGCGCGTAGGAAGGTCGTGCGTTGATTTTTGTTCAGATGATAGAGGGCCGCGAGAAGACAGGTGTTTCTTTTACTGATCAAATGTGTGGCGATTTTCGTCGCACTGTGCGATTTCTTGTCACTCGTCTTCATCGTGAGAAAAACATACGACTGACTGGTACTATCACCCGTGCTCGTCTTTTATACGAATCCGTTCGAAAATGATCTACGTGACACGTAGACGTAATGAGTATCTTCGGGAAAAATACACGCTCGAAATCGATACTCGTCCGGGGTTGATTGTTTCAGATCGAGCAGCAAATAGTCGTGAGGCCTCGAGCGTCATAGTATGCCTCTTCTAAAAATTTCGGATCGTCGGGATAGACTTGGCGCGCTAAATTACGAATTTGAGTGCGATCACGTGGATTTTTGAAAATTACGATGTAATTCGCATTGAGAGATATATCAAGCTGTCCACGATCCTGATGGAAGAGATTCTGCGAGATAAGAATAACGTTGAGATTCTTGTGATGACTGCCTTTAGTAAAAAGATCAACGATTGCGTCGCTCGACGACGATTTTGTCATAAGATCATCGATTATCACCAATTTTGGAGAAAACGGATCGTTCGAGTAATCTTCCGGACGAGGTAAACCCTCGCGAAATTCAATTATATTCTTCTTTATCGCCGCTTTACCGCTGTCGCTTCCCCTGCTCTGTTCTTCGTCCACTTTTACACGAGAGTCGAATTGTAACTGACGATAGGCTTCTTGCCACTCCGCGTAATAAAATAAAACTCTCTTAAAATTCATGTCGGACATGAGTGGCAAATGTTGGAGAAAACTCTTTACGAAAATCATTTTCCCGCAATCGGTCGGTCCGCACACGATCGAAGTCCAGGGATGTTTTCAGCGTACGTCCATTTTGCAAAATGATCAATTCGATTTCCCGTGCGTGACTTCAAAAGTAAAAAGAAAAACGACGCTTAATAATCACGAGAATACGCGAAAAGCAACAAAATTTAAGGAGTGGAGGGGGAAATAAGCTGACCCACGCGGCGATGGGGCCCCCTCGCGGCTCGGGTTTGCTTACATGCGCGCGGTTCCGTTAGCGAAGAGCACCGCGACGGACAAAAAGCTGACTTCGTCGCGGTGCGACGCATACAAGTTTAACTTCCGCGTTAATGCTTACGAATAGCGTACAATTTCGTCGCCAAGCAACGTCTCCCCGGAATTGCATCATACACGAGGAGCTTATGCGCAATGTCATTCAGGGAAAATTTACGTCGAAAAAGGAAAAGCGTTAGTAGGGAGGGGATTAAGAGACAAAAAAACCTTTTTCCGTTTTCAAGTATTAGATCATTTTTATTTATTATTCGTTACTTGATTTAAAAAGGGAAAAGGAAAATAGAGAATATTATGTTTTAAATTTTATTTAATATTTAAATAGATTTTACTTAGACTTATTATATATATAATCATAATTATAAATTACAAACACGATATATACATTTTATATTAATCCACTTAATAATAAAGTTAATAAAAAAGGTTTCACACAAAAAATATTGACATTTTATTTTACATAGCTGACATTAATATTTTTACACATTTTTCTTATATACCATACTTAAACTATAATAAGTGTTTCGGGCCGGAAAACTCGTTAACGTTCCAAACTTAAAAATAAGAGAGAGAACCGATTCGAATAAGAAGAAGAAGAAGAAGAAGAGGAGAAAGAGGAAGAGGAAGAGGAAAAGGAAGAGGAAGAGGAAGAGGAAGAGGAAGAGGAAGAAGAGAAGAAGAAGAAGAAGAAGATGAAAACGTTATTCGCTCACGAAACCGTAGGGAAGAGAATAACGATTATTAATAAATCTTCGTTTTACCAATACCGGTGTGCACGTTTTTGTTTCATTTCGTGTTACAATCTCGTGAAACGCTGTGCGACGGATTGCGCTAAAACGCAGATTTATATTACGTCGTGAAATATCTTCTTCTTCTTCTTCTATACCGTACCTTTCTCTCTTATTTTCTATTATTAATCTCCTAATACTATCGAAATTTACCCTAAGCGAGTTCTTATAATTAAGCGTTATTCCTTTTACTTTACAAATTTCATGCAGGCGATCTTCCGGTGTACGAACAACGCGTACGCATAGAATTTCGGGCCAGCCGACACGAACGACTCGATATAACTACCGCGGCCGTAGCTCTCGAGTTCGTCGATCATATCCCCTAAAAAATTGCCCGTACGTAGTTCGTACTCGTTCGGATCGTCTGTACTTATGTAGGATAGACCGAGGCGAATCGGATCACTTTTTCTTCATCGGTAAAAAAGAGTAGTAAGAAACATATTATATTATTAAGTTTTATTATAAATATTGAATCTTTAGACCTTTGACTTTAATTTTATATAATATAATAACTCAGGCCTGCATGGTTTTGTTGATTGGGATTTAACTATGTTTTCTTACGTAATTTTTCGCGCTGAATCCGAATCCGGCGGCAGAATTGCTTTATCACGTCAGGTTTTTGAGAAAAGTGAGGTTAAAGGTGTCAAAATTGACGTTTTTTGACATATTTGTGATTTTTTTGCTAGCGAAGTAAATTTCTTTTTCTACTTTCGTTTACGTCATCTGATAGTGTCAACATTTATCTTCAAAATATATTTTTTTAACGCCGTACGTTTTTTTTTCACCGAGATAATCTCTGTGTAGTCACACAAAGAAAAACATTTTTGACACAAAATGTTTGTGTGATTACGCAGAGATTAACTATGTTTTCTTACGTAATTTTTCGCGCTGAACCCGAATCCGGCTGCAGAATTGCTCTATCACGTCGAGATTTCTACTTGGTGGGGGTAAAAGTGGTGGGGCGGGTTTTCCGTGGTGCCGGGGGTCAAATGTGTATCAATGGCTTGGAGTATAACAATTCTCGCAGATTTAAAAATATTTTGTGACAAAAGATAAAAGAATAAGCTAATTTGTCCAGAAATACCGTTTGTTCTAATACAACGGTATAGAGATTAGGCTTCTACGAGATACAATTTATCGAAATTCGAATTGCTATATCTCCGGAAAAAAATTGCTTTGGGACGGTCCAAAATGGATTTTGAAGGGGCCGTATAGTAGTAAATGATACCATCGATGGATTAGACGACAAAAATTTTATCAATTTTTAATTGAATTTCAAATATGACTGAAAATGGCTTATTTGGCTGTTTTGGGTTAAGATTTTTCGAAATCTCGACGTGATAGAGCAATTCTGCAGCCGGATTCGGATTCAGCGCGAAAAATTACGTAAGAAAACATAGTTAACTCCCAATCAACTTTCAACACCTCCAATTTTGCAGGCCTGTGTAATCGATACACATATTATTTTTTATTGTGTAGTAACAACATTAAAATAAAGAAATTATCCGATTCACCCCAAAATTGGGGGGTGTATAGGATCATCATTTTAAGTTTAAATAACATAAAAATAAATCGGTAAACTCTTTGAAATAAAATATTTTTACATAAAAAATAAACTATTCTTTGAAATAAAAATTTTTTGAAAATAATTATTTATATTATATGAAAATAATTTATTTAACACACAATTTGCAAGTAAATGGTTCTTTTTCACCTTTCCTACCAGCGCAGCTTTCATGACGCCATTCTTCACATTTATTGCACTGAATCCAGTCTTGGGCAGGTGGATGAACGAATTTTTCATTGCAATAAATGCAGTACCAGTTTCAATGTAAATTACTTTTGTTCTTAATCTTGATTCCTGGTGTCGCTTTACCTTTTTTAATTGACTTTGTGAAGAATTTTTGTTTCATTTATTTTTTACTTTGTTTTCTTTTTCTGCCTTCTTTTGCAATTTTTTTAAAGCATTGGCCTTATTTTCAGGAGATGTCAAATGTAAAATCAATTTCTTGGCAACTCTAGTTCTTTTGCAGGTATTTGTTTTTCTGTGTGTGGTGTTGGAAGTAAACTTTTTATAGTCGTAGCAATCACATCATCTCCAACAGTGGCATGCGTGTCAATACTGGTTGATGACGGATCGACGATAACATTGTTTTGAGAGTTACTAGTTGAAGACTTCTCTGTTGCAGAAATATTAATGAAATCCAAATCATCATTTGGAATTATATATGACACAAACTTATAAGACGGTATAGCATGAGGATTAAAAGGATATATTCCAATCTTTTCAAATCCCTTTGTAGCAATCTTAATAGAAGCAGCTAAATTCCAGGCGTGTTTCAATAAAATTCCGAAAACGATTCTGGTTATTCCTTTACCGACGTTGCTGTGTTGCCACGAAATTGCTCGTTGGTGATAATAAATTTTTAAGGGCTTGAAAAAGGAAACATCAAGTGGCTGAATTGCATGTGATGTGTGTGGTGGAATGAGTATGAGTTCAATGTCGGATTCTTCACATAAATCTACTACTGTCAAGTTAGTGTGGGATAGATGACCGTCTAAAATCAAAATCACTTTTCCTTTTGTACGGAATCGATTAAAATGACTCAACCATGCTTTAAAAGCTTCTTCTGTAACCCAACCTTTTTCTGTCATAAAAATTTCTGTTCTAGGAGGTATGTCTATCATAAAATCATCTCGTTTACGCACACCTTTGAAAAGAACAAATGGAGGTATGAAATGACCAGCTGCATTCATACATGCTAAAACAGTCACATTTTCGCCACGTTCAACGCTAGTCATGCTGATGACATTTTTATGTCCTTTCTGTGCGATAATATTTGGAGGACGATTGTTCAATGGCAGACCAGTTTCATCCTGATTATATATACATTCTGGCCTTCCTTGCAAATTATTATCATCAATAACTTTTTATAGCACTTTGAAAAAATGTTTAACCTTTTCTTCTTGCATGCCATTTATTCTTGCTCTTGACAAACCTTATGGTTTTCTAATAGCAATGTCTTTATGTCGAAACATAAATCTGTGAAACCAGTCCTCTCCTGCTATCTTTGCATCGGTATTAAAATTATGTTTTAAATTGCAACGAACAACAAAATCGTAAGCATACTTTCGTACATTTTTGGGAGTTAAACCAAATCCTCGATTAGCCAGATAAATTAAACGCTCAGCAAACTTCTTTTCAGTTATTATATCCATGACGGGCTGTCCATCACGATGTTTAATAACACCTCTAGGAGAAGTAATTCGCCTTTGTAAGGTTGTGTACGGAATCTCAAAACATTGAACAGCTTGACGCAAAGTCATTTTTCCTGACTTAATCTTCTGCACAGCTTCATTCATTGTTTCTTGAGATCATGCCTTATTTATTGATTTACGAATGTATGTTCGAACCATCTAGGAAACAAAACAAGAGCAGTTATATTGTAATAGCTATAATTGTCGAAAAATATTATGATCCGAATCGCCCCGAAAGAGGTTATCGGATTAACCCCAATATTGATTCTATAAAACATACTCATTTTCTCAAAATTATCTTAATAACATTGTTTGAATTACTCATTAGACTGATTTAGCAAACTATACGCTATAGAAATTATTATAATTTGAATAAGTTTCAACATACTTTTTCGTAGCAAAATTACAAAATTAACATGATTTTATATCAGACACTAAACTCTTTCGCGTGCTCACGACATCTACGATTATATCATCGATAAATCACGAATCATGACGCAATAGAGAATTGTTATTCATTATTTCCGGTACAGAAGAAATGCGCGGAAGTAACTAGCATCATAAAACAAGAAATTAATGATAATCGTCTGAAAGCTTATATTGATCCGATTCGTCCTGTGATCCGATTCGCCTAGGTCTACCCTATATACAGGAATCTGTATCATAATACAACACTCGTCTATTCAATAATTCTACACCGAAAAAATCGTATTCTGTATTAGAGAATAATTCCGTTTAAAGCTATCCTCTAATCGAATATTTTAACATATTTAGAATATTCCTTTATAGATGTATCTTGTTTAGAATAATATCTGAAATAAAGAAAATATTCTAAAATATGTCGACGCTTGGTTAACAAATGGTACTCGCTTTCGTGTTTACGCATGTGCAAGCCCGCGCGTATTATGTTTATATACCGTATCGTGTCCTGACATATCCGCGAGTTCTGTGTCCGAGTAAACTATACATAGTGTTGTTTATCGTGAAAAGAAATAGAAAAAGTGGAGAAGTGGTTGCTTGAGCACAATTTACCAGAATCAGTCAATCGTTTTGAGAGTAAGTACGAATCGGAATTTTTGTGTATTAATCGGAATGTGAGTGTACGTATCATATACATATTACGTTTGCATGTTATCAGTTAAATTGGCTACGTTCAGCGAAAAAAGCAGTTCAGTGAGCACTCGATATC
>NW_017296158.1:29564-35327 GCF_001594075.2 Trachymyrmex cornetzi | reverse complement strand
ATATTAGAGGGAAATCCTCTAATTTTTATAATATATACTTGGCGCGTATTTTAGTAGAAAACATTCTGTAGTTTAGTCGGATATACTGAAATCTAGAATAAAATTTTTTCGGTGATAAATGTTTGTATAATTTCAACCGCGCCAGCGCTGTCGTGAATGCCGCGATCACGACGTTGGTCTGCGGAGAAGCTACGACCGCTTCTTCTCGCAATCTACACGAGACATATATTACCTCGTCGTTGACGGGTAATATATCGGTTATTTCGTGTTCTGGACTCGTGAGCAAAGCTGTTAATCGCTGGTAATTTTTCACGATCTCGGTGTTAGGCAAATTGGATTGTTGACCGAATTTTCCCCAAAAGGAATTTAAGCAGAGCTTTGCAACCGAACGTAGACCTGGATTTCGAGCGATGTTATTTTTATCGAGAACGATACCCTCGGTTTCCTCGTATTCCCGAAGATATCGCTCCTTAGCTTCGTCATCCACGCATTCGTTCGGCCATCTGCTAGCTTCCTGCTTCAATTGCAAAAAACTATTGACATGTCCGGTAAACAATCCACCTTGCCGCGTATCGGGATCATATCGCGTGACCTTGTATTACCAAATTTCTCTCACTTCCGACACGCGATAACCTTTCTCGACGGCTTTGCGTAATTCACAGGATACCCAGGTACCCTCGAATTCACGCTCGGCGAGACTATGAGTACACTCAGCTTGCGAGAACGTTTCGCAGCAACTCCGACACAGCGCGAACAACAATTTGCCACGTACGCGATACGGGAGTACCGGATGAAAGAGATCGCGCGGAGGGAGTACCTTACAACGAATGAGTCCTTCGAGCGAGTTGAAATCGAAATCCGGAGCTACGCCTATTAACTCGGAACATTCCTCTCCGATGTAGATCTTTGGATGACCGATCGGAAAACACCCGTTTTCAGTATAGTATAATATAGTTTTCAGTATAGGGATACAGAGAGCATACGTCTATGTAACGTATTTTCTCTGTTCCCGCAACATCGCATCGGATTGCTATATTCCCCGTTTGGCCACCGAAAAATGCATCGCGCGGATCGAGAGGTGAGTTCTTTATTATCGGAGCATTTTCGAGAAAATCGCGCATCTCATTATTCTCACGTATTTCCCGGTCGAGATCACACTTCCATTTCTCCATCACCAGGTATCCCCGTCGTCGAAGACGCCATGTCGTTGCGCGAGTTCGCTCGTAGCGCATGTCGATCGTATCGCCATGATCGCTGGAAGAATTGAGTTTTCTTTCGCGATTTATTCGGAACCATGATGGACACCCATGTCAAAAGCATCCGTGGAATTGTAACACGTAACGTCTCGTTCTCCAAATCAGTTTCGTAATATCCATCGACGGGCGTACCGGCAATCCGAAACTCGCGTCCTCGCCCCGCGTGGCTTATCCGTTGATTGAGCTCACGCTCCATACACACCAACCACTGCACGGCTTTGCGCGAGTGATTATCTCTATATCTGTATCCGCCTGCTGGAATGACTCCTATTTCTTCCCCGCGTAAAAAGTTTCTGCGAAAAACTTTCATACACGTAGAAGCGATAGTTGTGCATTCCACGAACGGACACACGCTCCCGCGTTCAAGAAAGATTTTCCTGAAAACCAAGCACGCCCGTCGAAGGATGTCTACGTCGTTACGACAATATTTGACTATTTCGCGTTGAAAATCAAAAATGAAGCCGGATTGTATCATATAGTCGTGCTATTTTATAAAAGGCTCGCGTTCCTCGGGTTTCATTTGTTTGGGCGAATAACACTGTGCGCTAGGTATTGGTCCGATATATGCTTGATGCTCTTTTCTATTGAATAAATGAGGAAAGATGCCTTTACCTGATGTATCCTGCAGTCCGAAAGCCTTAGATAAATCAGATAATCGCATCGGCATATAATTTGAGCTATCAATAAATTTCGTGTTATCGACCGTCATCATGATAATTTTCGTTCCGTTCAAAATCACCCGTGGTTCTTGAGTTATGCCAGATTGTTCTACGATGCATTTTAAGATAAACTGAGCGTCAAACGCTTTCGCATTATGCGCGATACAAATTATTTTGTTAAAATATTTTGACGTTCGCGTTGCGAAATCTACAAATTCTTTTACCTGATCATTGCGAAAAACAAATTCACGCACCAACAACATCGCGTCGACATTTCTTGTATTTCCGCGCACGTTTCGCAAATTTGTTGCGCGACGCAAAGAGTCGGTATGTGTATTTTTACGTTCTCCATTCCTTCGAGCGTTTCGTCTTGTCGGGTTTCGAAGTCATAGAACACGAATGCGACGCGATCTTTTTTACTTCGCGCATCATTCGCACTTTCGACGTCATTCTCGTCGTTTACCTGGTTCTCTTCTCGCATTGTCCCAGCACTCGTTCCCTCTCCGAGGTTTTCGACTGTGACTTTACGACGAAGAGGCTATATGTAACAAGAATGATTCGAAGTTTGCAACGAGTGACAAATTTTACTACAGATAACGTCGCAATCGTGACGCAAATTCGATTTCACGAAGCGTCCGCAGTCGTTGCAAATTCTAACGGATTTGCAAACGCTTGTGTACGATTTTCCGTCGTGAGATCTTTCCGCACGATGACGCTCGAAACAGGGATTTTCGAAGAAAGTACGATTACACGAATCGCACCTAACCAACTCCGCGCCGGAACCCTCGCACGACGAAATCGCGTAACATCGCGGACATTATTTCGCGCAACGATGCTCTCTACCGTTCCGGTGTTGCACATCACGCAATACCCCCCTCGAGAACCGGCAGCGGCTTTCATGTTTAAAATTGGTTGCTAATACCTCGAACGCTCGTAATACATAATACCAGGTATGTAAATATGAAACCGGAATTTACCGATAGATGGCCACAGCTGTCAATGTAGATGCCGCGTCATTGACGCCATTTCCTTGTTTTGATATCTGACAAAGATTTTCAACTCACAACAATACAAGTTTCATACAATAGTATAGTTTGTAATAGCGTTGAACATGTCGAATTTTGTGCTAGTAAATTACGATTTGCGGACAGCATTGATTTTCTGTTACCATTTGAAGAAAACTATTGCAGAATCCCATCGAATGCTTGTCGAAGCTTACGGTGAGCATCCTCTTGGTAAATCACAGTGCTTTGAATGGTTTAAAAAATTCAAAAGTGGCGATTTTGACGTGAGAAACGAAGAACGTGGAAAAACCACCGAAAAAGTTTGAAGACAGTGAATTGCAAGCATTGTTGGATGAGAATGACGCTCAAACTCAACAACTCGCGGACCAATTGAATGTAACACGAGAAGCCGTCTCCATACGTTTGAAATCCATGGAAAAGATCCAGAAGATGGGAAAATGGGTTCCATATGAATTGAATGAAAGACAGCAGGAAAACCGAAAAACCACTTGCGAAATGCTGCTCACCAGGTACAAAAGAAAGTCATTTCCCCATCGAATTGTGACTGGCGATGAAAAGTGGATATATTTTGAGAATTCTAAGCGTAAAAGATCATGGGTAACTCCAGGCGAACCATCGACATCGACTGCAAGGCCAAATCGTTATGGACGGAAGACAATGCTCTGTGTTTGGTGGAATCAGAAAGGTGTGATCTATTATGAGCTGTTAAAACGGCGAAACCGTTAATACTGAACGCTACCGACAACAAATGATCAATTTGAAAAATGACTGGAATATCAAAAAAGGCAACACAAAGTGATTTTGCTTCATGTTAATGCACCATCATACACAGCAAAACTGGTCAAGGAAACGATTGCGGCGTTTGGTTGGGAAATACTTTCGCATGCGGCTTACTCACCAGACTTGGCTTCGTCCGATTACTACTTATTTGCATCGATGGGACACGCACTTGCTCAGCAGCGCTTCATTTCTTACGAAGATGTACGAAAATGGCTGATGACTGATTTGGCTCAAAAGAGCAACAATTTTTTTGACGTGGCATCCACTAATTGTCAGACAGGTGGGAAAAACGTATAGCTAGCGATGGGCAATACTTCGAATAAAATATTTTTTATCATTTTCGTGCAATAAACGTGTATTTTCTATTAAAAAATTCCGATTTCATATTTACACACCTGGTATTTAAACGGAATAAAGGTTCACGACCTAAGGGGGGAGAGTAACGCGCAGCCGTCGTACAACGGATTCTCGCCGCGACCAAAAGTACTGAAATTGTAAACAACTATCGCGATATTTTCCGCAGGGAGAAACCGTTGAAATTGCTCAATTTCACGAATTCCGCATCCCTCCTCGGAAATCGTGATACCCGCAGAAATCGTTTATTTTTAGCCAACTCACGTTGTAAAGAAGAACGCTGCTGTCTCACGGATTCCCATCTTTCATGTAATTTCCCCACGCGTAACTGCCCGCGATCGTAATGTATGCGTGCCGCTACAAGCGAACGGGGAAAACATAAATTGTCGGAATTGGCAATTTGTAAAATTGAGGGTTTGGCTACGTCTTCGCGCGTTAATCGATTGGACTGACGTCCGCGACCGGTAGGTAACGAAATTCTGAAAACGCGTACCGTGAAATTTTCCGCGATATCGATTCCTCCAGCACTTTGCGCCAACGAACTCACGAGCCCCCATATGTCTTCGTGGGTTAGGTCGCGTGCTGGACGAAACGACAATCCCGCTGGGCCACGCGCTAGATCAGCCTACTCAAACGATAACCCGACGTAATCGCTCGAATGTACCACATACGTTCAGATTTCACGAAACGCGTTTTCTAGCCATTGAGCGATATCGCTACCTTCAGGTGGCGGCCGTATCGCGAAAGTCGCCTCTCTCCATAGAATCGCGAGATTCCTAAATTGCTGCGAGTTTTCCGCCCGTAAATCTATATAATTAAAATTATCGACCTCGTGCTGCCGACGTCGTTGCTCTTGTTGCTGATGCTCCTGCTCCTGATCTTCATTTTGAGCCTGACGAGGTGTCGGTGGTGTCGGTGGTGTCGGCGACGGCGACGGCGTCGGCGATGGTGTCATCGTCGGTGCCGGTGTCGACTGACGGGACCGCGGCGGTGACACTAGTTGCCGATCTCCCCTTTGTGAAGGCGAAGGGAGAGCGTCTAAAGACTGGACAGCATCAATTTGTACTGAAAAGTTAAACAAAATCTTTATTAAAATTTCGTTGACTTTGCTATATTATGCCTAAAGTTTATCCCCCTCCCCCACGTGTCATAATGTAACAGAAAAGTAAGGTAACTCACCTTTAGCTGCTTCATATGATCGTGAGCCGGGGATATTTTGTCGCTCGAGAAGTCTCTCTAATATTCCTGCGACTGCGGTAAAACCGGTGAGTAGGAAACTTTTAATAGAAAAAATATACGTTTAAGAAAAATTTCTCGAAACAACGGGTTAAAAGTAAACAATAAAATATTATTACCTTCGACGTAATTATCGCCCTCCTCTTCTTCGACTTCCTGCGTCACGTCCTGTGTCTCCTGAATTTCGTCAACTATATCATCGATTTCCTCGTCGCCGGTATCATTGGCAACATGTTCGTTCGCCTCATCGATGATATCACCGGCGTCCTCGTAGTCGTAAATGTCATTGTCTTCTTTTTCTTCCTCTTCCTCTTCTTCTTCTTCTTCTTCTTCTTCCTCTTCTTCATTTTCGCGTGCTAGAAAGTAATTTTTACTGTTATTTTTCTTTTTTTCCAGAACTAACTCTATGTTTCGTTAACCGATTTTTTGAACTTACACGACATTGAAATAATG
>NW_017296158.1:27150-29524 GCF_001594075.2 Trachymyrmex cornetzi | reverse complement strand
CATCATCATCATCATTATCTAAAATAGAAATGTTTTTAATTTTCTTCTTATTGCGGTAATATTATATGAACTATATTTTACAGTAGATTATTTTTTAAATCATCTTACCTATTTCGATGAGAGGGATGCTTTGTCCATTGCGTGGAGGCGGCGCATTATTCGGCGGTTCGATTCGCGCTCTTCCTACAAAAAAATAAAAACATTTTTAATAAAGGAAATTTCCACCATTCGATCAATATTTTTATTTTTCCAACTTACGCGCAGGAACAACCTCGTCTTCATCCTCCGCGTGACGTCGTTGTCGCCACAGACTCAGACGCCCACGTCGCACGAATTGCACGGGATTAACGTGTCAGTTGACGATTTGACGCTAAAAATAAATATTATAATTTAATTAATAATAATAACAATAAATATATATTTTTTAAATGTATAATTTTGTTTCAGCTCAGCTTACCTACTCCTACTCCTGTGTTACCGTTGATCCTATGACGAAACTCATCAATGTGACCACCAGCGTCATTCTCCTCATGATTGAAACACTCGCGCACTTCTATATGCCACGAGATTGTTAGCGTTATCACACTATCACAGTGACCCAGTTTATGCATAATGCATAGTAACGTACTGGAGCACTCTCGCGTAAAGTTCTCAAAAACTTTGTAATTGTTTTCATTTTCGTCTGATAATTTCAGTATATAGTCTCTTGCAATCAATTTTTGATTAAGATTGCAAGCGACTATAAAAAATTTAGATAATAAATCACGAAGAGCCATTTTTTCGCACTCGCAATAAGATTTATCGAAAGCACGCCCTCGGAAAACAGTTCGACACAACGAGCAGTTGAAGCGAAACTAGAGTTAAATTTTCAACCTACGCACTATTTATTCACTCGAAAATACTCTAAAAAAGGCGTTTCCGTATTTCCTTCTTCTAAGTTTGTTTAGCTGGTAACTAAGGTTCTCTATATTTTTTTTGTAAATACTTAAAAAGTTGACTATTTCTTATGTTACGTCCGGGAGGACTCCACGATTTCCTCGTTTCGAGATTGCTTAATAGGGTGATCGTTGAGACGAGATGTAAGAGAAAATGCGAGAGTTAACGGTCACCGATCGGCGAGCGTGACAATATGTAGAAAATGTCGTTGAAAGCCTTCCCAACGATTTTGGAAAGATAATAAAAACATAGATACCCAGGATCATCCGATCTGTAGTAATAAAATTTATGACAAATTACAAACCATGTCGAGAATGTTCGTTTCGAAACTCGTTCAGTTTAAATAAGTAATATCTAAAAATGGGTCGGGAATCCTGGGTAAATAGAAAGTCGCATTCCCAAGCGCATGTAACGTGTTGAAGGGCGTCTTTTCGTTAACAACAGGAAGTAGTAAAATAGAAATAGCTTGACAAGAATAAATTTTAATTTTTGCCGACGATCATAAAATCCTGAAGAAATACTGTCTAGACGAGAAGACGCACGTTCAAGTACCTAATAAAAGAGAAATCGGAAATAAGAAAAAAAGAGGAATGTGAGTTTTCAAATTGTCATGATCAGGTCGTTCGGAAGGTACGATGAGTGAAATACCCCTTCTCTTCAGAGAGAATACCAAAAACTAAACTCGCCAATGGGTGACCGTGAATCTGAAAATCTAGAAAAGGTGATGACGTATCATCAATAAGTTCTCAGGGGATTGAAACTTGCAGTGCGGGCGGAGCAAATTTTGAAAGTAGTTACCAGTAAGAATATGAAATACAAATTTCCTACAAAAGCAGAAAATTCCTCCAACTCAAATCCTCGATTTTTCCCACTCAACATGTCTCATCAGAGAACTACCCTCTGAAACTCTCTATATAAACCGTGACACTGCGAGACTCGCTCTCTTCATTTTTGATCCTGCTCTGTGTTCGGTTTTAAAACAGTCAGTCATGCTCTCGCAATTCATTTCGCTAAGATAAGAGTTTGTTCAGTGCATAACAGAAGATCTTCCCCATTACATCAAGTACGAGTTGTCTGCAAGCTACTCCAAGTCCAGGACACTAACTAGAAAACCAAAGCCTACTGCAACAGTAAGTCTTTTCTTCCATATTCTTCTATTTAGTCGCAAATCTGTAATAACGTAATTTACAACATAATGCCACGAAGGGGAAACAATCGCCCGTTTAGAGGTTGGCTTAGAGATTGATATCCCTGTATTCATCCCGAATTCCGCCTATCCATATCTAGTACCGAGTTCTTCAATCTTTTTCCTCCGTCCTCCGATACTATACGCGAATTATAATGTAATAAAAAACTCAGTCAGTACTGCTCACTTAACATTCATTCTCTGGCGGCATGTATAACTATAATGTTAATAGCGTCTAGCGAACCAAAATCT
>NW_017296158.1:18851-26942 GCF_001594075.2 Trachymyrmex cornetzi | reverse complement strand
TAATTCTCTTTATGCGTAATCTTTCTTATTTTTCATTGCTTTCTTTACTATTAATAATTAGATAATAATGTTTGATTTAAATAAACTATGTTAATAATCTTCATCTCTCTCATTCTCTTATTTTAAAACCCTGAGACCTCGTAGTCGTTAACCTTGCCTTTTCAGAGATCGCACGTGGTCCAGTCCCGAGTTAAAAGGATTAGATTCCTTGACTCAAAATTTGGACTAACGACCGCACCGTTCGTAGGAAACAGGTGTTAAAGCGTCCTTACGGGACGTTGACCTATTTCGAAGCGAGCACAAAAGGAGTGCGTTCGACTTGCGGCACTCGCCACCGTGCGGGTACCTGCGAGAAAAGAGTCTGACCGTCCTTCCAAGTACCCTCACCGTTCCCGCTCCTTTCATTCTCCGAGAGGATCACAAACAATCAAAAATTTTCCAAGGGTTTGGACGTAACACTTATTTGTTAAAACCTTTTCTAAGTTAAATCATCTTTTTTTTCTTTACCGTGTAATCTACAAAAAATTTACTCTTCTGTCAAGGCATATTTCATTTTCCAATAATTTTTGTAACGCACAACGCATAACGGACAGGATATCATAAAACAAATTTGTACGCTCCTGGTCGTTCTTGCCTACCTTTCATTCCCAGTCTTCTTTGAAAGGCTATCACTTTTTTTCTTACAGAATAATTTAAAAGAATTTTTTTTATTAATTTGGACAGAATCCTTTCTTCAATATTATGTATAACTCAACAGTCGAAATATCGTAAAACGAACTTGTATGCCTCTGTTCCCTCTTGTTTACCTTTCCTCCTATAAGTCTTCTTTGAAAGGCTATCACATTTTTCTTACAGAATAATTTAAAAGAATTTTTTATTAATTTGGGCAGAATCCTTTCTTCAATAATTTTTATAACTCGGCAGTCGAAGTATTGTAAGACGAACATGTCCGTTCTTGTTTTATCTCTCCCTTTCAGACGTTTTTAAATTTTAACGGAAAAATATAGAAAAATCTAGGCTTTTTGCTTTTTCTCTGCGCGCGCAGAATAATTTTTGTTAAGTAACATCGGTGAGGGAGAGATGATGTCGGTAGCGTCACGAGTCCGCTTCATTCGAGTCTCGTCATTCCTAGCTCCAACTTCGTGAGCAAGGAAGCAAGTACTGTACTACTTAGTTTTGACCCATCCATCTTGGATTAATTGTGTCGTTTGGTGCTACAGCGAAGTAAGAATAATGGACAGCTTAAAAGTCACCAATAATTCGGACGAGCAAATGTACTCCAACCCGAATTCTTTCAAGTCGCGTAACAACGACGTGGGAAGAAACACACGATTTCATATGCTGTTTACGACAACGTATGATCTCAACAACTCCCATACGAAGACGATTCATGTGGGTCTGCAAAGAACGAACGAGGAAATCTTCAAGCTTCTTGTAAAATTGAGCGGAAACAATGCTGACGGTATTTATTTCGACGCCGACAGTTGAAAACAGTTTCAAGACAACATGGGCTACATGAACGAATATTTAACTAGTGATAACCGAACGAAAACGAATTCTGTTGTCATAAAAAATATCTCAGTTTTACCACATCTTACGGTGCAAAATCAATATTATTGGCGTATAAAGACGAAGAAGAGGAACTTCGTTCCACGGAAAATATCAGCGGAAATCTCCGAAAAGAAGAGGTCGCGTCTGATTCAACGCCGTCGAAGAAACGCAGAACCTTCGCTGTGGCTATTGTAATGCAGAAGACTACCTTTCTCGGTCGGCAAAACGTTGTGAAATGTGTCGACGCGCATTTAAAACAGTTAGAATCTTTAACCAATAATGTTAACAAGTGTGCGCAATACTTAATTCGAGAAATCGAGCTGAAACTTCCTGTAAGTTATGTTAATCAGGAAATTATAAAATTAACGCTACGGGGAAATTACGACGAAATTGAGCGCAATGTACGTACACAAATTAATGATTTATCTTTCCTTGATATGTATTTTAATATAATGTTTTTGGAATTAATTTCATTGCGCCGCGCGGTACAATGAAATTTCTTATATAATCCTCTCGAATCGTGAATCTTTCGCTTAATAGTTCTAAGCCGTTTTTAGATTATTCTTATATGTATTTTCCTATGAAGAAAAATTTGTATCAATAAATACATCTTTGTAGCATAAACTCTCGTTTGTTTCTTAATCATTCGTTCCCTTCCAACCGACATCTTCTTTTTTCATATTTTTTTGTCAGAACTAGATTAATAAAAACTTTTGTCATTTTTTCGAAATAAGACTAACGCTAACATAAAGTGTAAAAAAAAATGTATCCACTAAACCGAGTAAATCTTCCCAGTTCTGTTACAGTCAGGCACGAACTTGCCCATTCCTGTTTTCCTCCTGTCCTTCCAGATAAAAAAATCGGTCGCACAGCCATAATAATAGAAAAATAAATAAGCGATAAAGGAAGACTCTCTTCATTGCGTCTAACCAGGACGCCGAGGTGCGAAAAAAACGAAGGGCCATAAATCATACCCGTATTCCTCTCCGAAACCTGTACCTTTCCCCTTCCCCCTCCCCCCCCCGGCAAAAAACTGTCTCGGGGACCTATTTTCTCCACCTCCGCCATTTTCTCGGACTTAGCGGTTTTTCATTTTCACTTTCACTCTCTCTCTCTCACTCAACGCGCCCTCTCCCTCACTAATCGTAGCGTGGGCAGCCATGGAGCGAACCAATCGTAGCGTGGGCAGCCATGGAGCGAACCAATCGAAACGCGTCATTTAATTACCTCATTACTCCACCCTCGCATCACCAACCAGTCAGAGCGCTCCCTTTTTCCAGACAGACCCCTCTAGTCGTCTAGGGGGGAGTGGAGGGGGATTTGTTTTGACGTCTAGGGAGTGAAGAGGGGGTTTGTTTTGACGCCAGGGGTGGAGTGTTGGGGGTTTGTTTTGACGCTCCATGGCTGCCCACATACTACTCTCGTCCATTCACAAATGTTATCACAAAAAGTTAAAAAAGTAAACACTTGACGCTGCTAGATTACAATGTAACATAGCACTAAAAATATGAATATAATTACATCTTAAACAAATAGATATCGATGACCAATGAATCGCGTTTTTATTATCATCTCCTAGCTTAATTAATAAATATAGTGTATAATTTTGTTTCCGTCCGTTCCCCTTTTGCTATGTATTAAGTTATAGAAATAAATGAAATGTCGAGATCCTTTAAATCTTTGTCATTATCATTTTGTAGCTTAGTTGATAAATACCAGCATATAATTTCGTTTCCGTTCGATTTCCTTTTGTTATGTATTAAGTGGCAAATAGATATCGATGACGAATAAATCGCTTTTTCATTATCATTTCCTGGCTTAGTTAACAAATACCGACGCAAAATTTCATTTCTGTTCGATTTCCTTTTGTTAAATATTATTGTTGAAAATGTTTCAGTACTTTTAAGCATAAGTTGATTCGCAAAGACTCCTTACTAATCACAAAGAAATTGGATAAAATAGGGCAATAGGAGCCAAGCGCGGTAATTGTTGCGTAAAACAATGTGAATATAACACAAAACTCTTCATTAGATAACCCGCTAGCGGGTTTTCTAGCTAGCTATATTCACATTTTTTGTTTTGGGTAACAATTATCGCGTCTGACTCCTACTGTCCTATTTTACCCAATTTCTTTATACTTTTAAGCACTCGCGTTCCAAATCGCGAACCAATAAACTGCTCTCATTTTGTAACATGGTCTCTAGCTTCTGTTTACTCTATGCTTCACTTATTTACGTACTTACTAACTTCTCTCTGCCTTTTTTTTATGGATGTTACGTTCCCGCCTTTCGTACATTACGTTCCCGCCTTTTGTACGCTTTCTGTTACCATAACTATTTTGTGACACTAGTGTATCATTATTAATAAAAGCCTTGTGAGACTATTATACGGATCACTACGTGGTCTTTTGTGTGCTGCCTGCGTCATTGCGATAGACATTCTACTTTCATACTTAAAGCCGGCGGCACACAATGCCTGTTTTCCTGCTGGATTACCAGCTGGATTAGAATTTTGCCATCATATTAGCTGCGGTGCTGTCAGCATCGCAGCCAATACGGTGGCAATTCTAATCTAGTTAGCAATCCAGCAGGAAAACGAGTATCGTGTGCCGCTAGCTTAACAGGTTATGGGCCTAGGACACGTGCAGGAATTCAATGCGTGATACAAGACTGTGTTTTCCTTGTTTTCTTTCTGATGTCATTATTATAAAGGGGACAAGATGAGTGAATTCGTAGATCTCAAAAGTCATAAAATTCAGCGGTGCAAATTTTCAAGCATTTCAGCTGAATGCAATATTCATAGCAAATGATACCCTGGATATAGTAACTGGCGAAACAATGCCAAAGGAAGAAGCGGCAAAGTTTGAATAACGGTGAAAAAGCTATATTCATTCTATCGTCTTCCTGGACAGCTTGAACATCTCTTAACCTGCAAATCGTCAAACGATGTGGAAGAAACTCACCGTTTTACATGAACAACGCAGTAAGTCCAGTAAATTAATCTTGATGATCAAATTCCACGATTATAGGATGTCGGCTGATGATTTTATCGCAAAACACGTTGCAAAGTTAGAGAATATGGCCAGACAATTAACAGATCTTGACGAAAATGTTTCAGACATAATCATTATGGCCAAAATTTTTGGTAGCTTGCCATCCAAGTATAATGTATTTGTAACCACTTGGGATAGCGAAGATACAAACTAGCAAATCTTAGAAAATCTGACAACGCATCTCTTGAAGGAAGGGAACAGGATGACAGCGATGGACGATGCAACGAGTGCTTTAACAGCCCTGAAACGTAAGCAAGCCACACGATAAAAAGGATAATCTCAAAAGATTCGACGACAAGAAAAAGAATTTAGAATGCTTTTACTGTCACAAGAAAGGTCACGTTTTAAAATATTGTCGAAAGAGAATTAGATCTCAGGATTCTATGATCCACAAACCGCAACGACAAGATAAAAATCATGTCGCATTCATAGCAGAGACAGACGATGCAGGAATTGATCCAAAAGACTCTTGGACACTCGACAGTGGAGCATCAAAACATATGTTTTTCCGTCGTGACTGGTTTCACGATTTTTAAGAAGTAAATGGTGATTTGGTCGCAATAGGTGATGGAACTATATGCCAAGTCAAGGGACGTAGAACAATCTACATCAAGCGAAAAATTGACAATGGTTGCATTGGTGGAAAAATTTCTATGCCAAAATACGCCAAAAACTATTACTAAATATGCGGTTTGTAATACGGAAGTAGGTTGGCGTAGAATTCTACTCCTCGGCGTCCTATGCCAAAGTAAGCCGATTCATGGTTTTGTACGCCAAATAACGTTAAACAACGCCAAACTACGGCAAACTACGCCAGAAAATAGGCCTAATTATGCCCGAAAGTACGCTTAACTATGCTAAAAACTACGCCTAAGCACGCGAATAAATCATGGAGTAGTTTAGCATAGAATACTACTCCTACGCCAAAGATTTTACGCCTTCCTACGCGAAACTATACCCTAAGTATAGTTCCGATACATTTACACCGTACTATTTAAAGTAACATGACAGTATCTTGAACTCATTTGGCATGAATTTAAGATGCCATCACGTTGCTATCATGGTGAAATTAGAATTCCATCGTTGCATGGGTACTTTGATATCAAAGTCCAACTTGGAGGGCTCATTTCACATGCGAAATGCTGCGCTCCTTATATTCTTTCTTAGGTGATTCTTATTTAGAAGTTTATCTCCGCTGTGGCCCTCTGTCGGCTGAAATACATAATGCTCCCGGATGAGTAAGAGTAATTTCGCGTAAAATAGCGTACTTCGTCACTAAAAATTAAAAATATTGTACTTTGGCATAGTTTGGCATAGAAACGTACTTCAGGAAACGATTTTTTCGTGCAACCGCATACGCAGATTGTCGTAGTTTAGCATAGTTATTTCTATGCCCAACTATCAGACTGTAAAGTGTAATTCCGCATAAAAAACGTAGAGAATGGCATACATACTTACTTGAAATACTATGAAAAAATAAAAATTAGTTTGGCATAGTTTGGCATAGAAACATACTTCAGGAAACGATTTTTTTGTGCAACCGCATACGCAGATTGTCGTAGTCTGGCATAGTTATTTCTATGCCCAACTATCAGACTGTAGAGTGTAATTACGCATAAAAAAACGTAGAGAACGGCATACATACTTACTGGAAATACTATGAAAAAATAAAAATTAGTTTGGCGTAGTTCGGCATAGAACAGGAAGTAATGATTATTAGTTGCACGTTGGCGTACTTTCTATGCCTAGGTTCTATAACTAGGTTCAAGTACGTTATTTTACATCTTTCGCGTAGTTTGGCATAGTTATTCCTATGTTTAACAACGCGATTCTACACGTTGTTAAACATAGAACGCCACAGTCATTGAAGTAGAAAGGCGTACTTTTTGGCATACTTTGGCATAGAAATTTTTCCACTACGAAGACTCGATAACGCACTTTATATCCTGTCTCTCAACAGAAATATATTCTCCGTGGGCTTGCATCAAGAAAGAACATCAAGTTATCTTTAAGGCCACATCAGTCACAATCAGACAGAATAGAATACCCATGGCTTTTGGAGTGTCTTATGGCGTAAATCTATATTGTATGTTATTTCAAACCGTCTTTAATGCTGAAGCAAACGTAACTGCCACCTCGAATCTACATCTATGGCATAAACGTCTTGGTCATGTGAGTTTAAAGTCGCTTATCGAGATGAACAAGCAAGAACTCCTGAATCTTGGATGAATCTCTCAAGACACTGAATTATTTTGTGAGCCATGTCAAATGGGAAAGCAGCACAGACGCTCGCTCAAGAATACAGAACCTAGAGACATATAATGCTAGGAAAACTTATCCATACGGATATGGGCAGAATCCATGCAGAACGAGTCAATAAGGAGATCGTGTTTCTACGTTATTTTCAAAGATAATGCATCAGATTTTACACATATATACTTCCTTCGACACAAATCGAACGTATTCGAGAAAGGACATAATAAAGAAAAGGCCGTTTTTTGCCCACTAACGGAAAAGTGTAAAACATAGTGAATTTTATAGATTTCGACTTGCTGAACACGATGATGCTATTAGTTTTCATTGAAAATGCAGGGAATATCGTCATTTTTCGAGTTAAAGTCCTATATTTTACCCTCTCTCTGTAATACATGATTTTCAATACGAGTGGATTTGTCACGAGTGCTAAATTGCGCAAGTGATAATTGCGCTACGAAATGTGCCAAAACGATACTCTAACAATTTACGAAATCATATTATTTAAAACAAAGTAAACAGAATCAATTAATATAAAAAAAGACCCTGAGAAATGCAGACTCAGATGTTGTAGAAGTACTGGCCTCGTCCGATAAGCAGAACGCTGACGGATCAACGCGGACGGCCCAAGGTTGACCCCCAAAATATAAAATATAAGCGCGATCCCATCTGCGGTCGGCGGTCAGAAAATCGGTCAAGATAATAAGTATAACGCGTCGCGTCGCGCTGTCTGAATCATTACAGTAAATATATCGCGAATACGATAAGTGAAGTGTAATTGTAAATCAATACAACTTGTGACTTGTAGTAATAAATGTGTTATATTTTACTCAAATCTACAAGATAGTTTTAAATTGTGCGACCCTTTCTCGAGTTCTGCGTGGATCCCGGACCGTGCCGTACAGCGCAGCAGCACAATAGATTATTTCATGTGAAATTTAGATGCGAAGGTTCCTAATATTGTTAAACGGAAATCTAATAAATAAGATGAATTCGAAATAAAGAATCCAAAATAGCGAATACCATTTGGCCATTTTTTTGCTGTCGCCAACTGCTTTCTATAAACCGCTCTCAGCCAGGCTCAGGAACAACGAGCATGGATGTGGCGGTTTTCTGTCCCCTCTTTTTTTGTGTTTTATGTATTTTTTGTTTTTTTTATTTTTTGTGATTTGTATTTTTTTATATGCTTGTAACGATGCACCCCCATAAGTGCATCATTCCCGGCAACACCAACT
>NW_017296158.1:5117-18323 GCF_001594075.2 Trachymyrmex cornetzi | reverse complement strand
CATCGGGGCGACGTATCGCTCCTCGCGTTGCGACGCGTCGCGCGAACATAGCGACGCACGTGCTAGCGGTGTAAGCCCACGTTCCGCGCACCCCGCGTCACCGAGCGATTCACGCGACCACGTTCGCACTGCAAATCGTGCCCGCCGCACACACACATACGCGCTACACATACACACCGCACACTCACACCGATACGCATTGTATACACACACATACACACCGCCGTCAGCAAACACACCAGCCGCGACAAATTGTATCACACGCACACACACACACACATACATACACTCACAATAGTGTACTTCATAATAGAATATACTGTCATCTTATCACGAAATCCGTATCGACCACATTATTACCGCCTTGCATCTCTCTCCTCCCTGCCGAACCTCTTTGCGACCCTGGCCGCAGCCCGTGACCGACGAGCTACGTCCGCGCAAAGTAAGGTTGTTTCATGCTTAGTATTTTTTTATTTGAGCAATATACTATTACCGGGTTCCCATGTTACAGATTATTTTGAGACTCACAATTATAATATGAAACGGATGACGAATCGGACGAAGAGGTCTGACGGTTCAGACACCGATTAAATAGACATATAAAAAAATACTAAAACATATAAAAAAATACAACTCAAAAAAATATAAAAAAAACAAAAAATACATAAAATACAAAACAAGAGAGGATAGAAAACCGCCACGTTCACGCTCGTTGTCCCTGGGCCCGGCTGAAAGAGGTTTATAAGAAGCAGTTGGCGACATCGTGTTCAGCAGGTCGAAATCTATAAGATTCGCTATGTTTTACACTTTTCCGTTAATGGGCAAAAAACGGCTTTTTCTTTACTATGTTCTTTAAAGAGTATTATGCTCTTGTAACGAACAAGTTCAATCGACCATTCAAGGCTATCAGGATGAATAATGGAAAGGAATATGTCAACAACATGAAATCCTTCTTGACGTCTCCAGGAATCCAATTGGAGATGACAGTCCCTTATATGCCACAACAGAATGATTGTTCAGAAAGACACAATAGAATACTAGTTGAGAAGGCTCGTACAATGTTACATACCAAAAATCTACCACTTCGATTGTGGGCCGAGGCTATGAACGCGGCCTAACATATATATAATTAAACTCCATTATCTCACAAAGATGCTCGAACTCCATAAATATGGGGGTCGGAAAACAGGCAAAGCGGGACTATTTCAAAACCTTTGGATGAGAAGCCTATGTCCATATAGAGCAACAGCGAAGAAAATGGGACGCGAAATAAAAAAAAATGATGTTCGTTGGATATCAAACAGAATCAGTCAATTATCGCTTCTATGATGTTGAAACAGGCACAATTAAAATATCCCATGAAATATCACATTTAATGAGAAATCCGAGCACACGGGTATTTCGAGCGAGAATGAAATAACTTTACCTCTCTGATCCAGGAAGAGAAAACAAAAATGATAACATTTAACAAAAAAAAACCCGACATAGGAGATGTTGAGAAGTTAGAAGGCGAAAAGAACACTACACTAGGATATCGGCAATAATTCAAAGCCAGAAAAACCTCATCATAATCACAGAGACAGCACTAATAAAGAAGCCAGATACGAGGCAAATTTCACCGAGCTGGTAGAACTGTTGACCTACGAAGAAGCTGTTACAGGATCGGACGCCAAGAAGTGAAAAGAAGCCATCAGAAAAGAACTTGATGTCATGAATCACACTTGGAGACTGGAGCATCTGCCACCTAATAGAACGACAGTTGGATGCAAATGGGTCCGGAGGATGTAATGTCAGGCTTATACGTCGACGATGGTATGATATTTGCGGAAACAGAGAATGCGTTCAATTTGCAAGGACACTTAAAAGTACCCTAACAACACAGAGCTCCAGGGGACGTCCTGAGGACGTCCAAAGGACGTCCATACGTCCTTTGAACATCCTAAGGACATCCTCAGGCTGTATCCCGGATAAAGTGTGTTATTAGGGTAGTTTTGATATTACTGTATGCAGTCCTAAAACACACATTGGGATTCAAATTGAGCATGATAAGGAGAATCACTGTATTTTCATACATCAGAAGAACTACATTGAACGTATCCTCGCTGAGAGAAGCGAAACCTGTGTGCCGATAGATCCTCATTCAATCGCCTCAATTATGAAGGACAAAGGACCGAAACGAAGAGTATCCCTATCGTGAGGCAAATGGCTCTTTGATGTTTCTGTCATGATTGAAAATATAACATTCGCCGTAAACGTTTTAAACCGTTATCTCACATGCTATACTCATGCACATTGGAGCGCTGTTAAACGCATATTCAGATCTAGTCACCCGGCGTTCCACATCGGGATATATTTTTATGCCCTTAGATGGTTCCATTTCTTGGTGTTTACAACAAAAATTGGTTTCCTTGAGTACGACTGAAGCCTAATATGTAGCGGCAAGTATGGCAAGTAGAGAATTGGTCTGGCTTCGAAGACTTCTAAGTGATATTCGTAATCCTAGTAAAAAGGCGACTGATCTATTGATTGATAATCAAAGCACGATAAAGCTAGTTAAGAACTCAGAATTTCACTAAAGAACTAAACATATAGGCATACACTTTCATGTTATTAGAGAAAAACTCATTCAAGGCGAATTGTGCATAAAATATGTTAAACTGAAAGAGAACAGGATGCAGATTTTCTTACTAAGGCTCTCTCAAAGGAAAAATTCGTCGCATCGTTTAATGCAATAGGGAAGTGTAGACACATAAAAACACTCGAACAGGAAGAGAGTTGAGAATGTTTAGCGTACTTCTAAGCACTCGCGTTCCAAATGTCCATGAACCAATGAACTGCTCTCATTTTGTAACACCCTCTCTAACTTCTGCTTGCTCTATGCTTTACTTATTTCCTTACATACTTACTAACTTCCTTCTGCCTTTTTTTTATGAACGTTACGTTCCCGCCTTTTATACACTTTCTGTTACTATAACTATTTTGTGGCACTACTGTATCATTATTAATAAAAGCCTTGTGAGATACTATTATACGGTCATATCACTACGCGGTCTTTTATGTGCTGCCTGCGTCATTGCGATAGACATCCAACTATCATACGTAACAATTATTATGATTAAACAGAGTTCGACAACGAACAAATCACTTTGTCATTTTCATTTCTTAGCATAGTTCTCGTAAAGTTCTCGACCATTTCCCAATTTTCGTAATAAAGACATTAATTTCTACAGCACCGAATATTCGTCATCGATGGCTTGGTGCGCGGGGAATGGAGACTGCCTATCAAGAGCCCCGCACCCTGCATTCCGCCGTAAGCTTTTAAACATTATAACTCGAATGTGCAGGCATCCAATTAGCGTCTCTAGCGCCAGACAGTGCAACCGTATATTCTGAGAGCTGGTTGACGACATTGACGCCAATACCCAGCAAACACAAATATATAACCATTATATTGCTTCTATATAACGGAATATAACAGATAATATAACATATGTATAACATTCTACGTCCACGTTAGTTGTAATTTCCTACTCACGAATCATTGCAGCTATATAATATAAAGATGACATGTAACTTGAGATGTTATGTAATAGTCATATAACAGTTTTATAATTTGCTGCGTTATTGTTATAAAACTAGAATGTGACTGTTATGATGCTATACATTATCCTGAATTAATTTAATGCTTCTTACACATACTATTTCCAGAAAAAATCTTGGAATTAATTCTAAAGCGAAAACCAACGGAACAGTTTGCTTTCGCTTAGAAATAATTCAAAGATCTTTTCTAGGATTAGTATGTGTAAAATACATTCCCTGAAAATTGTTTTTTCGTGGATGTAAAAAATATATGTAATAATTGATTTTAATTAATTTATTTATAAACTTCATAGTTTGCACATAAATATATATATATATTTATAAATATCATTACTGAGTATTCGAAGTATTTAATCGTAATATTCATGTATTATACTTTTATGGTAATTGTTGAGTTTAATCTCCTCACTTCTGATGTTGATAAAATTAGGTTCATTCGACCCGTTTTTGCATGAAATGATGAAACTAGCACCGAAGTATTAATTGTTGAAGTTGATAGATATTTAGGTGAGGAAATCTGTCACATCGATGGCATTGAGGGTTACATAAATTCTTTGTTTTATAAACACATACTTTCTACTTAAAAAACAAATTTTTAGTTTTGGAAACTATCAGGTACGTAAATATGAAACCGGAATTTTTTAATAGAAAATACACGTTTATTTCATGAAAATGATAAAAAATATTTTATTCGAAGTATTGCCCATCGCTAGCTATACATTTTTCCCGCCTGTCTGACAATTTGTGGATGCCACGCCAAAAAAATTGTTGCTCTTTTGAGCCAAACCAGTCATCTAGCCATTTTCGTACATCTTCGTAAGAAGTGAAGCACTGCTGAGCAAGTGCGTGTCCCATTGATGCAAATAAGTAGTAATCGGACGGAGCCAAGTCTGGTGAATAAGCCGCATGCGAAAGTATTTCCCAACCAAACGCCTTAATAGTTTCCTTGACCAGTTTTGCTGTGTGTGATGGTGCGATATCATGAAGCAAAATCACTTTGTGTTGCCTTTTTTGATATTCCAGTCGTTTTTCATGCAAAGCTTGATTCAAATTGAACATTTGTTGTCGGTAGCGTTCAGTATTAATGGTTTCGCCAGGTTTTAGCAGCTCATAGTAAATCACACCTTTCTGATCCCACCAAACACAGAGCATTGTCTTCCGTCAATAGCGATTTGGCCTTGCAATCGATGTCGATAGTTCGCCTGGAGTTACCCATGATCTTTTAAGCTTAGGATTCTCAAAATATGTCCACTTTTCATCGCCATTCACAATTCGATGGAGAAATGACTTTCTTTTGTACCTGGCGAGCAGCATTTCGCAAGTGGTTTTTCAGTTTTCCTGCTGTCTTTCATTCAATTCATGTGGAACCCATTTTTCCATCTTCTGGATCTTTCCCATGGATTTCAAACGTATGGAGACGGCTTCTCGTGTTACATTCAATTGATCCGCGAGTTGTTGTTGAGTTTGAGCGTCATCCTCATCCAACGATGCTTGCAATTCGCTGTTTTCAAACTTTTTCGGTGGTTTTCTACGTTCTTCGTTTCTCATGTCAAAATCGCCACTTTTGAATTTTTTAAACCTCTCAAAGCGCTGTGATTTACCAAGAGCATGCTCACCGTAAGCTTCGGCAAGCATTCGATGCGATTCCGCAGCAGTTTTCTTCAAATGGTAACAGAAAATCAATGCTGTCCGCAAATCGTAGTTTCCAGGCACAAAATTCGACATGTTCAACGCTATTACAAACTATACTGTTGTATGAAACTTGTATTGTTATGAGTTGAAAATCTTTGTCAGATGTCAGAACAAGGAAATGGCCTCAATGGTGCGATCTGACGGCAACTACATTGACAGCTATGGCCATCTATTGTTAAATTCCGGTTTTATATTTACATACCTGTAATATAAAACATAAATGGTAATATAAAATAAAATAAGATAAATAAATTCTATCTAAAATGAATCTATCGTAAACGATTTACTTATTTAATTTTGTTTTATTTAAAAATAAATTATTTATTATTTATAAAAATTTGTTTATATTTTAGACGTTTTTTAAGTCTATAAAAGACTGATTATTGTTCAACAGCCTTGAAAAAAGGCTAAAAAGGCTTTTTTTTTTATATTAGGTTTTATTTTATTTATTTAATTTAATTTATTTTATTTTATTTATTTAACTTCATTTAATTTTTTTATTTCATTTTAGATAGATATTTATTTTGTGTTAGATATTTTATTTTATTTTATTTTATTTTATTTACTTTATTCATTCATTTTATCTTAGATAGATATTCGTTCTATTAGATAGATATTTTATTTTGTGTTGGATGGGTATTTTATTTTATATTAGATTTTATTTTAATTTATTTGTTTATTTATTTGCTTATTTACTTATCTATTTATTTTTTCACCCTTTCATTGATTTATTGATTTATTTATTAATTAATATGAAAAATTAGAATAAATTTTCATTCAGGAGAATGTATAGCAAGCGCGAAAATGCCATGGCATGCTACGCTCCAGCATACTCCGGCTGCGTGCTCTCTGATTGAACAAATTTAATCATCAATAACTAAAAAAAGTAAATAATGATCTGAGCCAAAACTTGTAAAAAACTTTTACTTCAAAATTTAATCCTCTTTCACTCTCTGAAATATTAATGAAGGATATGGGACACCCTGTATACATCTATAATCACCAAATATTTCATGGGCAGGTAGAGCGGACTAAACTGAGTCGAAAAGTCTTGTACCATTTTGCAAGTTTTTTTCCCCAATAGTTAACGAGATATTAATCCTTAAAGATAACCGTATGCTCGCCCGACCTACCGCGAAGAGTGTATGCGCCTACCGATCGCTTGGCGTGCGGACCGTTGGAAGCGGGAATAGCCTGGCAAGCGCACCGTCCGAGCTATGGAGGCTCGCGGCGGTGTGCACGGCACGGGGTTCTTGTCAGGCAGTTACTAAAAAATTCTGAAAAAATTCTCAGAACTCTATAAAAAGAAAATAAACAATTTTTATCTCTTGCTGTTTCTCTATAAAGTTGATAGTACTTAAGTTAAATGGAGCGCGGTGTCCTGGTCGCAGTGGTGGGATAGGACCTCTCGCTCCCTACATTGGTCAAAAAAATGATAGGGAGCGAGGAGGCATGAGTGGCGATCTCCTCCTTCTGCAAGCAGGTGATGCGGCAGAAGGTGAAGGCTGAAAGAGAAAGAGAAAGATGGGGAGTGAGACTTCGTGCGAATGGGGGCCGTCCGTCGTCCGGGCGTCGGAGACGTAAACCAACGCAGAGGCTCCCAAGGCGAACGGCACCTCGCCCCAGTAGATACCGGGTGACAATCGCCCTGCCGCTCGCTCGCGCGCGGTAACGGCAGAGCGGGATTGGGACCTGCGGGCAGAACTTAACTGCTCCTTTCCAACCCCGCTAACCTGGTGAGAAGGATCACGTCAGCGGGACGTCACATATTCGCGCCCGCCGTCGCAACGAAGGTGTATGAGCCCATCGACTAAACCTTAGATAGGCAAGGGGGTCGAGACTCGAGCGGGAACTCGGAATCCGATTTTGTCCTCTCAAAACAAGAGAGGGGCAGGATAAGAGGGGGATATGTCCTCCAATCTCACTTAGAAAGGAAGTAGGCCCGATCAGGGCACCGGCGACTCCACGTATAATAAGAGTCGGCCGTGGCCGACGGGCCTGAGAGTGTCCCGGAAGAATGCTACACGCATGCCCCCAACGAAGGGTCTAGGAAGGACACTGGCGAGAGTTTTAGTGGGTGCAAGTCCCACATAACTCTCAGTTCCGTTCCCACGGGCCGAGGGCATGCGTAGGCGTTTCCCCCGCTGTACAAAAAAAAAGTATTTAAGTTAAAAATTATTGAAAACCAATATTCGACGATTTTTATTAATTATTATTTTGTTAACTATTGCTAAAATTGCAAAATGGTAGAGGACTTTTCGACTCAGTTTACTGCGTATGAAACATTTGACGGTCATTTTGGTACACCTTTATAAAGTCTTCGATTTAATTATGTATAGGGGAAACCGGGGCAACTGGGTGTCATCGATTGTTTAACATAATCTAGAATGTTTAAATCAATACTACTGCTACAATACTGTGGACAACTTCGTTGTCCATACTTTTTATCTAGGTGGCAGTGATTAAATTCCAGGTAATACTCCAGATTAGGGGACCTCCTCCAATGACCTTGATCTTGACATATGTTATCAAGGTAATAACTCTGAGTAACCTTCGATAAGTTTTAGCCGTCGCTCGTTATTCGTTAAAAAGTTATTTTAAGTTTTTATTAACAAAAGAAGTTTAAACAAATAATCTCATTTCAATACTTCCACGTAAAGCGACTCCCAACCTATGTTATAATTATCTGAGTCGTTTACTTTATTTGTATTGCGCGGTGTTGTAGCGCTGATGATCGATTGATTTATAGCGTTTTTCATTGGCAAAACTAGTGCGCACTCAGTATACATTAAAGCTGTTGTACACTATTCTGATCTAAATATAAAAATGAGATATCTCAATTAATAAAATGCCCAAAATTTATTTTATCAAATAGCACAATAAAATGTATCGAATATTTCACGGTTCAATTCGTTTATACATTTTTATTAAACGTATATCTTTACGTCGATTTTTATACAACGGCTTTAAAGTGCACTGAGTGCGCACTAGTTCTGCCAATGAAAAACGCTATTAGTGTCATGTAGTTCCGTTCCATAGAGCGCTGTTGGTATGCGCATGCATACCTGCTACGTTCACTACGACATTCTATAAGAATCAAGCTAGATAGAGCATCACATTTTTGTTGTGCAATAAAAGTGTCCAAAAGTAGACAAGACGAGTGCCATTCCTTCATCCAAAAACCTGCAGTCAATAATTCATTTCATGGTCCTTCGAGCCGGATCCCGGAATTACAAAACTGGGAAATAAGAGCGGGACGCCTTTGTCGAACACAACGAGCGAGCGAGACGAAGCCTGAAAAAAACGACGTGCGAGTCCTCACACAAGACAACAAGGTAGCGCAATTGAAAGTCTGTCGAGACGTCGACATGATTATTTGCCCATTACGGAGGGTAAAGCAAAGGTGGCACAATTACGAAACGGATGCTCTCGCAAATGGTAAGCCACATCGCAAGCACGCGTGTTCGTTACGAAAGCGGACGCCATCTTTACAAGCGAGATGACGAGCTCTCGCGCAAGCGAAACTTCTCCAACAAGCAGGCCCTCGTAAGGAACAGCGAGGCCCCACACACGAGGCGGCGAGTCCTTCCGCACGAGACGATGAATCTCACATACATACAAGGCTACGAGTCTTCACACACACGAGGCGGCGAGGCGGCGAGTCCTTAGGCATGAGGCGACGAGTCTTCACACACACGAAGTGGCGAGGCGGCGAGTCTTTCCATACACGAAACGGCGAGTCCTTATACGAGGTGTGATCAAAAAGTAAGGTGACTTTTCATTTTTATAAAAAAATATTCATTTATTCATCCAAAATTATGTTATCCCCTTCAAAATAATCCCCCTCTGATACAATGCACTTGTGCCAGCGCTTTTTCCAGTCGTCAAAACACTTCTGAAATGCACTTTTGGGTATTGCCTTGAGCTCCTCCAGCGATGCAGCCTTAATCTCCTCAATCGTCGCAAATCTTCGTCCTTTCATGGGCCTTTTCAATTTTCCATGTTTCGTCACCAGTTATAACCCTTTTGAGCAAACCAGGATCATCATTGACGTCGTTCAACATGTCTTGGGCGATGTTCATGCGACGCTGCTTCTGATCAAAATTAAGCAGTTTTGGAACGAATTTCGCTGACACACGTGTCATACCCAAAACATCCGTTAAAATTGATTGGCATGAGCCAAACGATATGTTAAGATCATCAGCTATTTCTCTAATCGTGATTCGACGATTTTTCAACACAATTTCTTTCACTTCCTGAACATTTTCGTCGGTTTTTGACGTGCTGGGGCGTCCAGAGCGAGGTTCATCGTTAACATTTTCTCGGCCCTCTTGAAATAACTTATACATTTATAAACATTTTTTTGGCTCGAAGTTGACTCACCGTACGCCACTGTCAACATTTCAAGAGTTTTTGAACACTTAATACCATTTTTTACACAAAAATTAATACAAACTTTCTGCTCCATTATTTTCAACGGCAAAAAATCGCCGAGCACGCAAACACGAGTCTAACCTTTATGCCTCTCACATAAAAACAACACATGCTATATAGTCAAAACTGTGAACATATGATCGTGACGAGTGTACCAACACAACAAAAAAAAATTTTGAAATTAGAGTGTAGCTTCGCAGAGCGCGCGAAATTCACAAAGTCATCTTACTTTTTTATCACACCTCGTACATATAGCGAAGCGGATAAGATAAAAAATTTTTCGTACTCATTGTAACGAATAGTTTGTAATATCCAATTTTACTGTATAAGTTTCTTTCAAAGCAAATTCGCGCATACAAGACCATTTCAAAATGGCTAAGAACATTTACAAAAAATAAAGTTAAGAAAAAGAGTAGCAAAAGCTGGTTTCACGCGTGTGGAAAATTTTATAAAGGCTATAGATGTAAATACAGTTGATATTGAGGAAATAAAAATTAGATTGGACAAATTAGAAGAATTAAGACAGTCGTTAGAAGAGAGTTTGATGGAATTAAGCGTTCATGATAAAGAAGTAACTGAAGCACAATTAGAACAAGAAATAACTAGCTACGAAGAAAAATACGTTCATTTGAAATTAATATGTGAAAGAATAATAAAAGAACGCGTTGGACCAGCTCTCGTTATAAATTTAAATCAATCGAACGTAGTACCTACCGTGACATTCAATGATCTAACAAGCAGAGTAACTAATGCCCATGCACGATTACCTAAAATTAATCTTCTTACTTTTAGCGGAGCCTATGAAGAATGGCATTCATTTTTTGGTATATTCGATTCGTTGATACATTCCAACGATACCCTAAATGATATTCAAAAATTTCATTACTTAAAGTCGGCATTAAAGGACGATGAGGCGAAAGCAATAGAGTCATTGAAAATCACGGGCGTAAATTATAGCGACGCTTGGTCTAAAGGCAAGATATGAAAATGAGCGTGTAAGCGTCCAAAATCACATCAAATCCATTTTTGAATTACCAGTTTTGAAAAAAGAAAACAGCGTGGCATTGAGAAGTTTGTTAGACGGTACATTAAAGCATACCAGAGCATTAGCCGCGTTGAAACGACCGTAGCTTATTGAGACGATTTGTTAATATATGTTGTTACGTCCGGGAGGACTCCACGATTTCCTCGTTTTGTGAATACTTAACAGGGTAATTGTTGAGGCAGGGCCCGAAGAAAAAAATGCAGAAAGTTAACGGTCACCGATCGGCGAGCGTGACAAAATGTAGGAAATATGTCATTGAAGTCTTCCCATTTTAGGAGTGCGACAAAAAACATAGGTACCCAGGATTACCCGACCTACGGTAATAAAACTTATGACAGAGTTACAAACCCTGTCGAGAAAGTTCGGTTCTGTTTTAATAAAAAAATATATCTAAATGCAGATCGGAAATCCTGAGTGAATGGAAGGTTGCATTCCAAATATGTGACAACGCGTTGAAGAGCGTTCTTTCATTAACGACAGGAAGCAATAAAGTGGAAATAGGATGACAGGGTTAATTTTTAATTTTTTGCTGACGGTTATAAAAGTTGAAGGAAACACTGTCTAGACAAGAGAACGCACATTCAATAGAGATAAGAAAAAAAGGGGGGGAGGGGAAATGCGAGCTTTCAAACTATCGTGGCCGGGTCGTTCGGAGGGGGTGATGAACAAAATACTCTCTCTCTCTCTCTCTTCGTAAAGGAAACCTAAAACTAAACTCGCCAATGGGTGACCGTAGACCAGAAAATCTAGAGAAGGTGATGACTTATCACCAATAAGTTCTCAAGGGATGAAATTTGCAGTGCGGGTGGAGCAAATTTTGAAAATAGTTCGCCAGTAAAAATATGAAACACAAATTTCTACCAAAAACAGAAAAATCCCTCCAATCCAAATCTCTGATTTTTCCCACTTAACACTTCTCATCAGAGGACCACCTTCCACAGCTCCCTATATAAACCGTGACAACGAGATTAGCTCTCATTTATTTCCTCATTATTTTTCGCCCATATTCTGTGTCCGGTCTTGCTACTCAGTCAGTCAGTCAGTCATATATACGATTTCATCATGTATACAAAGTTTTATACGTTAAATAGTTTCCGCTTCATAAAAATCTTAGAGTCTGTGCGCGACCTTTTAGTCGAGTGATGAACCTCATCATTTCTTTAGGATCCGACATCTGATGCGAACATTCCTACAGCAGAAAACCGTAAGTCTCATGGATTATCATTTATTTGTCCCGAAATTAAACTAATTAGCTAAAGAGTAAATAATTCACTATTTCAAATACTGTTCTTTTAAATGTCATTAAAATCAATGGAATCGACGGAACTGGCAGATTCCCGCGGACTACCGAACCTATTCCCGAGGGGACTTTCACGATTGGGCCCCATTATTTCGATCCACAAGAAACCCGGCATGCAATTGCCGCTCTTCCTCCTCATTCTAGTATTCCAGTATTTAATCCAAATTTCGCCTATCTATATTCAACACCGGAATTCTTTTTCAACCTCTTTTCTTCCGCTACTATACGCGAAATATAAAAAAACAACACAATTCTCGCCCTGAGTTTCATCCTCTAACAATTCATACACATAAAACGAACGTTCATGGTCCGAGAAAATTGTAATTACCATCTTCTTCCTCATTGCGACAACAAATTTTTTATTTGTATTTCTTTTTGTAACTAGTGTTAATTCGTAGTGATGATCTTAGTTGTAATGATAATTTTGATAATAATCTTAATTTATAATAATAATGTTATCTATGCGTGACGTTTTTCTATTTTTTATTTGTAACCTGTTACTATTAATAATGATTAGTTTTAATAAATAATATTAAGAAGTTTACATCTCTCTCTCTCATTCTCCATTTGTAAAACCCTGAGACCTCATAAACCTTGCCTTTTCAGGGATCGCACGTAGTCCAGTCCCGAGTTAAAAGGATTAGATTACTTGACTCTAAATTTGGGCCAACGATTGCACTGCTCGTAAGAAATAGGCGTTAGTAGGGTATATAGGCCGGTTCTAACCCAAGTGGTGGCAAGGGGAGGTGAGGGGCAGGGGGAGTACCAGCGGCGAGGGGGGTGACGTCACAGGGGGAGGGGAGGGGGGGACGTCATAAATGGTGACGTCACGGGGTGAGGGAGGGATGACGTCACAGGGCGAGGGGGATGACGTCACAAGGGAGGGGAGGGGTGACGTCACAGGGTGAGGGGATGGTGTCACAGGTGGAGAGGGATGACGTCACATGATGAGGGGGATGACGTCGAGAGAGGAGAATTATAGGGTGTGCGAGGATAACGTCGCGGGAAATTCGCGCGGGGAGAAGGGACAATTACGGGGCCCGCGGAGGCGTGGTATACCATCATTGCGGCGCATTATCGGATAACGCGGGGTCAATATCCGCAGGGCGCGGTCCCTCCGGCCGCCGCTGCCGCC
>NW_017296158.1:4243-4451 GCF_001594075.2 Trachymyrmex cornetzi | reverse complement strand
TAAAATCCTGAAGAAATACTGTCTAGACGAGAAGACGCACGTTCAAGCACCTATAATAAAAGAGAAATCGGAAATAAGAAAAAAAGGAGGAATGCGAATTTTCAAATTATCACGATCAGGTCGTTCGGAAGGTACGATAAGTGAAATACCCCTTCTCTTCAGAGAGAATACCAAAAACTAAACTCGCCAATGGGTGACCGTGAATCTG
>NW_017296158.1:0-269 GCF_001594075.2 Trachymyrmex cornetzi | reverse complement strand
CCCGATTGACCACGTCTCGATTGGACACCACCAATCACAGCGAACGGTGCTTAGGAGCTTTGTAGTCTCGAGCGCTGTGAGTGGCTCGTGTCCAATTGAGCCGTGTTCAACTGGGTACCACTCGTGTATTTTGACAAGTTCTATTTGAAGCCCCTGAATCACTAATGATGATAATGGAGTAAGCGACTGCATCAATTGCTCGATAACCGCCCGTTTTTTGACAAATGCCGTCCACATAACTTGAGGCAGGACGATGCGGTTGCCTCGGG